>NW_016157230.1:444802-445657 GCF_001687245.7 Rhagoletis zephyria
ATGGGCTACAAAATTCCATACTCAAAAAAAATTCTAAACAAAATTTTATTTTTTTTTTAACTTGTAATGTACTCATTTTACTCTACTTCGGTGTAACAAAATAACAGGAGAGGGCGCTCTTATTTGTGATTTGCTGGCGAGCAGCGCAGTTATATGTGCATTGGGGTATAGTCGTTGCGCTGGGTATGCAGTTACAGTTGCATGGCTATACTCAATCCCGACTCTTGCGTCCTCGTTCGCGCACTCTGGGCAACGTGAGCAACCCATGTGCGAGATGCGGTAACCAATCCGAGTGGAGCCTTGGGTCACGGCAGAAAGAGAGGGAGCTTCGGTGGGGCCACTCTGACTTATTCGGTTTAAGGGCTCACTGAAGTCTGCAGCGTCTGTTCACCAGTAGGTGCGGCTGCAAGCGGGTGTCTGCTTGGAGCAAGCGGCTCGCTATATAAACGTGTATTTGGTTGCGAAACCACCCCCGTCCCAGCAATGGGTTGTGCGCTGGGCTTGGGACCCGCCACGTAAAAACCACTTCCAGTGAAGAAGCAAGGCAAAGCCTCGGAAAAAAACCCCCCTTATGATGACGACCACGGCAAACGTTTAAAGGACTACGATTTGAGGGCATGCATCACCTGGAATGTCCGGACCCTTAATGGGGAAGGTGCATCTGCCCGGCTGGTTGATGTCCTCGTAAGGACAAAAGCTGACATCACCTTGCGCCTTGCCTTGCGACGTCTACTACAGCTGCCATGTAAAGGAGCGCAAATTCGGTGTTGGATTTGTGGTGGGAGAGAGACTCCGTCGCCGAGTACTGTCGTTCACCCCGGTGGACGAGCGTCTAGCCACAATCCGCATCAAAGC
>NW_016157230.1:445682-446503 GCF_001687245.7 Rhagoletis zephyria
GGACCCTTAATGGGGAAGGTGCCTCTGCCCGGCTGGTTGATGTCCTCGTAAGGACAAAAGCTGACATCACCGCCATCCAAGAAATGCGTTGGACGGGGCAAGGCAAACATTGCGCCTTGCCTTGCGACGTCTACTACAGCTGCCATGTAAAGGAGCGCAAATTCGGTGTTGGATTTGTGGTGGGAGAGAGACTCCGTCGCCGAGTACTGTCGTTCACCCCGGTGGACGAGCGTCTAGCCACAATCCGCATCAAAGCGAGATTCTTCAACATCTCGCTCATCTGCGCCCATGCCCCAAGGGAAGAGAAGGATGAGGCATCCAAGGATCTCTTCTATGAGCGCTTGGAGCGCACGTACGAGCGCTGCCCCCGTCATGATATCAAAATCGTGCTTGGCGACTTCAATGCCAGGGTGGGCAAAGAAGGGATCTTTGGAACCACCGTCGGAAAATTCAGCCTCCACGACGAAACGTCCGACAACGGATTGAGGCTGATCGACTTCGCCGGGGCCCGAAACATGGTAGTATGCAGTACTAGGTTCAAGCATAAAAAGATCCATCAAGCTACCTGGCTGTCTCCGGATCGAAAAACGAGAAACCAAATCGATCATGTTGTGATAGACGGAAGGCACGCTTCCAGTGTTTTAGACGTACGCACACTCCGAGGCCCAAACATCGACTCGGACCACTATCTTGTTGCAGCCAAGATACGCACCCGCCTATGTGCAGCAAAAAATGTGCGCCCAAATATGCAAGGAAAGCTTAACGTCGAAAAGCTGCAATCACAACAGACAGCCAGCGCTTTCGCTACTCGACTCTCACAC
>NW_016157230.1:446636-450496 GCF_001687245.7 Rhagoletis zephyria
TGCAGCGAATTAAAATACAGCGGCTCCGCTGGCTTGGTCATGTCGTTCGAATGGACACCGACGCTCCAGCTCTGAAAGTATTCAACTCGGAACCCGCTGGTGGTAGCAGAGGAAGAGGGAGGCCCCCACTGCGATGGAAAGATCAGGTGGAGAAGGACTTGGCTTCACTTGGCGTTTCCAATTGGCGTCAGTTGGCACAGAGCAGAAACGACTGGCGTGCTTTGCTGAACTCGGCCAAAATCGCTTAGGCGGTTACAGCGCCAAAAAAGAAGAAGAAGAAGATAAGCGATTTCATCAAAAGTTGCTATTAAGGGCCGTTTGCACCATGTCTAGTTAATTCTAACTCCCAGTTAAACATCTTTATCGACGTTATCGACACCCATCATATAACATGTGATCGATAAAGCAGTTAACGTGCTTAACTGAAGGATGTACCTCCAGTTAGCGTTAACTAGACATGGTGCAAACGGCCCTAAGAGGAAAAAAGAAGCGTTCGTACTCAAAAAGAAAAAAATTCATTATTCAAAAATTCGCATTTCTGAGCAAAAAGAAAAAATACGTGTTCAAGGAACAATCAATGTGAGTTTTATTGCAAACTTGAATTCACTTTCCCCCGGCCTGGGTGATTTGAGATGGAATGAGCCATAGGAATTAGAGATGGGCACGGGCCGGGCTTTTGGCAGGGGCCCGACGGGCCCCTCCGTAAGCCCGCGGGTACGGGCCGGAATATTTGCTGTCAGCACGAACTCGTGCGGGCCTGGGTGTTCAGTAAAATTTCATAAAAGCACGAAAAGGCACGAAAAAGCCCGTTGCTAATACTTAAAATTTAGATGAGCTTTTGTTTTTATACAAAAAAAAAAATAGTACATATTTAAAACTCTTTTGATAAGAGAAAAGCTAAAAAAGAAATATATGGAAACCGATAGAAAATATATGATACTAAGGGCCGTTTGCACCATGTCTAGTTAATTCTAACTCCCAGTTAAACATCTTTATCGACGTTATCGACACCCATCATATAACATGTGATCGATAAAGCAGTTAACGTGCTTAACTGAAGGATGTACCTCCAGTTAGCGTTAACTAGACATGGTGCAAACGGCCCTAANGTGATCGATAAAGCAGTTAACGTGCTTAACTGAAGGATGTACCTCCAGTTGGCGTTAACTAGACATGGTGCAAACGGCCCTTAGTAGTTTTGTTTACATACACATTTGTACATAAAATACCTTCCACTTTTTCTACTTCCCAGAAAATATATTATAAAAATCTACAATAAAAGTTGGCTCTTTATTTCCGGGCTGGGGCGTGTGCCCTGTCGTGCCGGGCCGGGCCGGGCCGGGCCCCACTAAAATTCTTAACGTGCGGGCTGGTGCGTGTTTTTGAAAGTTGATTTTGCACTCGTTCCGGGCCGGGCCTGAAAATTTAGGCCCGTGCCCATCTCTAATGGGAATGTTCGATATCGTATCGATTTTTCTGAATATCGACATTTCATCGCACGATAATCGATTTTTTTAATAGATATTCCAAGGTCGATATATCGAAGACATCGATACTTTACCCGCAATACCGATATTTAAGTTGAAATTTATTTTTCATCTACAAAGAATTGTATGTAAAAATACTAAGGGCCGGGTACTCAATGTCTGGTTAACACTAATCTCCGGTTAAACATCGTTATCGACGTTACCGACTCCCTGTTGTATGCATGGAGTCGAAGACGTCGATAACGATGTTTAACCGCAGATTAGTGTTAACCAGATATTGAGTAACCGGCCCTAAAGTAGGTTTAATCAACACCTTGTGTGAGTTATTTAGCTCTTAGGTTTGACAAAACGGTTGAGTCGACCAGCATGCCGTTTTAATCCTCAGTAAATATACAAGATGGAAATAACACAATTAGTTGAGTTGATAAGCAGGTCTAATATTCTATTCAATTGGTAGTAGGATTTTCAACATCGATTTTTCCGATATCGATATTGTTCAGCCCGATATATCGCCATATCGATTTTACATGCAAAGAATTAAATCGATTCATGATAGCGATACTTTCTTAAATATCGAACATTCCTATGTGTATATATTAAACAAAATAGGTGACAGGCAGCTTCCTTGTGGTAATCCATTGTTTATCACCACCGAGTGGTTGCCTAAGGTAAGGATTCTACGAGAAAATAAGTTATATACCGGCATATTAAGGGCCGGTTACTCAATGTCTGGTTAACACTAACTACAGGTTAAACATCGTTATCGACGTTACCGACTCCTTGTTGTATGCACGGAGTCGAAGACGTCGATAACGATGTTTAACCGCAGATTAGTGTTAACCAGACATTGAGTAACCGGCCTAAGGCCCTAAGGTCCGGTTACTCAATGTCTGGTTAACACTAATCTGCGGTTAAACAGTGTTATCGACGTCTTCGACTCCACGCATACAACAGGGAGTCGGTAACGTCGATAACTATGATATATTCAATATTTTATATTGAGCTCGAGGCCGTTTAAATGAAAATTTATTGTGGAAAAGCAACAATAATTTGAAAAAATGGTAGAAGTGATAGCTATTTCGGAAATCACCACATTTCCTCATCAGACTTCTTTCAGTAGGATTCGAACCGACGATCCCACTATCTCTGCCAGTTGCCTATGCACCGTGCTAAGTACGCCTTGTAAATTATCGTTTGCTTATTTCCACTATTTTCATTTTTGTTATGCCAACACAATCAAATAAATTGTTGAATATAATTGTTATAAGGCCAAAAAAATAACAAAAACAGTCGATAACTATGTTTATCCGGAGATGGAGTAACCGGCCCCAAATGTGATATTGTCTTTTCCGCCTGTAGTGGATTTTTTTCTTCCACAGCATCTCTTCAAAATCTTCCAAGCAGAAAGTAGTAGAGTCTTGAGAGTCATTGCTAGTTATAAAATTTGCGACTTGATTATTCACCTTTACTTGTTCCTTTAATTGGTTTAAACATTTTTCATGTTCTTCGGCATTCCACACGTTTACCAAAGATTCCTTAAGAATTTCTAAGTTTCCGTTGAGTTACGGTTTTGGTTGACTTCTTAAATTTTGTTTAAGGGCCGTTTGCACCATGTCTAGTTAACGCTAACTGGAGGTACATCCTTCAGTTAAGCACGTTAACTGCTTTATCGATCACTTGTTATATGATGGGTGTCGATAACGTCGATAAAGATGTTTAACTGGGAGTTAGAATTAACTAGACATGGTGCAAACGGCCCTAAGTAGTTTTCTTTTTTTGCCTCTTTGGCGGCCTTTTTCAAATTCTGCTCCATCTCAGCGGCAGCCTCCAGGTCTTCAATATTGTTAGTTTGGTTAGCTTTCTTCCTCCTTGCCACCAGGATTCTGTATAGTTTGCCTAACTCATTGTGCCACCAAGCTTTTGGCGTATACTCGCTGTTGTTGAGGTCAATTGTGCTTTATCTTTAGTTTTTTTCACGGTTTCATAAAATGTATCGATGTTTTCGAAGGGGATAATCTTTAGTTGTTTATAGGCCTTTCGCACGCGGCGATTTTTCAGGCAACAAAAGTTGAATGCGGAGTTGAATGAGAAGTTGAAAGTGAAAAAGTTGCCATCCCTATTCAGACGAGGCGATTTTCGATTCAACTCGAATTGTTGTTTACATTATTTAAAATGAGTTTAAATCGCCAAATTTTATTAATTGGCGTAAATTTGGTAAGCCAAGCGTTGGTATAAGTGCTTTTAGCGAAGCTGAAAGATAAAATAAGAGTAAAAAAGTAAAAAAGAAAAAAAATATGTATACACAACAGTGTTGGCATTTTTTGGTACAATTGTACTTGTTTGATACAATTTCATTTACAATATACTTTCCTA
>NW_016157230.1:455391-456318 GCF_001687245.7 Rhagoletis zephyria
ATATGCTTTTTGTTAAGATGTATACCTGAAAATGTGTGCATACATATTTGCGTTAAATGCAGTACATGTGCACGTGGAATCAATTTGTAAAAGTGTAAAATACGTAAACGTATGTACATAAACAATAAAACTTTCTCATGAATACCATAAAATCATTGGTCTTGAAGGGAATGTACTAAGAAAATATATGAGCGAATTAAAAAGTGTATGCAATTTATAGCCGAAAAGTACATTTTTTGTATAGATTTCGTACTGAAGGAACGATTTCATTTCCCAACACTGATACAGAATGTAAAGAAACACAGGGTTGCAAGGAAAAAAAGTTGAACGAGCTCAAAGTTGGCTGGCGACCAACTTTGTTGAAAGCGATTAGTTGAAAGGCCGTTCGGTCGAGGCGATTTTTGCTTTCAACTAAAAGTTGGCTGAAAAATCGCCTCGTGCGAAAGCCCTATTACTATTTTGCATATCAATAACAATGGGGCGGTGATTACTGCCACCGACATAGGATTGCAAACACCGAAAGCCTACTATATCACCTATGTTTGTAAACGCTAAGGGCCGGTTGTTCAATGTCTGATTAGCACAAATCGGAGGTAGAAGCTCCGGTTAAGTACAACGACTGCTTTATCGATCACTTGTAACATGCAAGTTAATACGGGGGCTAACACACATACCTGTGTGAATGTGCTGACGCCGCACTTCCCCAAACACGCGCATAACCAGTGCGGGTAATTGAACTCTCATGCAAAAATAATCGAACATACGTTAGCATAATTGAATCTATGGGAAGCGCAGCGTCAGCAGTTAATTCAGCCGGTTAGACAGTAAGTCATAGTATTAAGAAATATGTTGCATTCATTCCATTTGNTTGTAACATGCAAGTTAATACGGGGGCTAACACACATACCTGTGTGAATGTGCTGACGC
>NW_016157231.1:0-17639 GCF_001687245.7 Rhagoletis zephyria
TCGTATTTGTGTTGCAGGCGATGCGTTGTTACGGTAGACCATTTTTCGTTTGATATCTTCGTCGCGACCTCGGGCGAGGCACAAGGAAGTATTCCCTTCTTAGCTTCCTCAGGAGCGATTTCTTTATTAAAAACATCAACAAAAGAAACAAGAAAAATATGCAAAACATTAAAATATGCACATTGGATGTTAACATTTTACAAACAATAATAAAAATCACAGTGTTTGACAATTTCGAAAATTACATACATTTATATAAACACTTATTAACTATAATCACGGTACATTTATCTGGTCACACTAAACTTAGAGCTAGTTCAATGTGCATATTTTAATGTTTTGCATATTTTTCTTGTTTCTTTTGTTGATGTTTTTAATAAAGAAATCGCCCTTGAGGAAGCTAAGAAGGTTAGCGAAACGTCGGGCTGTAATGTGAAGAAAGTTTTTTCTTGCACTCAACCACATGAGGTCAATTAGCCTAGAATCCAAAAAGTTTAATTAACCGGAATTGACCACCAACTCCTAATCAAATTGCTTTTTGTTTTGTTTATAAATGACATTAGTTCATGCTTCTCTTTTTCAAATTATCTGTTATACGCCGACGATTTGAAAATATTCTCGAATATAACGAACACTGCCGACATGCTCAAACTTCAAACAGAGCTTGATAACTTGCATGCTTGGTGCCTCCAATCGCGCCTTTCCCTTAATGTCAATAAATGTTTTCATGTAACTTTTTCTAAGTCCCCAAATGTGTTTGTTACCTCGTATCGTATCTCAGGCAGCACTCTGCAGCTTATCAGAGAAATCAAGGACCTTGGTGTTATATTTGACACCAAGCTCTCCTTTAATGGCCACATCGATTTCATAATTTCTAAATCATATGCTATGCTCGGCTTCGTCAGGAGGAATAGTGCGGAGTCCTCTAATCCATATACCTTAAAACGGTTATATACCGCGTTCGTGCGCTCCCATCTGGAGTATGCTGCTTTTATCTGGCGTCCGTCCCATCAAATTAAGATTGACGCGCGTTCAAAAGGTGTTCGTTAAATATACTTTACGCTCCTTACGTTTCTCTGACCCGATTCCTTCATATAGTGATCGCTCATTGCTGATTAGTTTAAATTCTTTGGAAAAAAGGAGGTCTGTCCTTTCCCTAACTTTTGTGTTCGGCATCATTCAAGGAACTGTTGACTGTCCTTACCTCTTAGAACGTATTCATTTTAATGTTCCGCAAAGATCACTTCGGTTCTGCCATACGTTTTATTAGTAGTAGTAGTAGTAATTGTAAAACGAATTACGCTCGGAATGCGCCCCTCGGCCGAGCTGCTAATGAGTTCAATATAATCTCTAATTCTATCGATATCGATTTTTCGCTACCAAAGTCATTATTTGTGAACATTTTAAACTCAATTACCTAATTTAAGTAACTAAATTAAATACTTTTTTTAACCTTCCTATAGTCTGTAAGAATTTATTGTTCATAGACTATAATAAATAAATAAATAAATATGTTGGGTGTACCCTCATACCTCTTAAACCGGCGAAAGCAAAAAAACTTTTTTTGTTTCGCAACACTTTACCCCAATTTTTAATCGTTTACGAAACTTGAATACATTTTCTGGACACACTTTACAAGATACCTCAAACATGTCGATTGGGCATCTGGATAAAAACTTCCAAAGCTCGTGTATATATAAGCGAGTCATTTCAGCATGCTACTGTTGCTGCTTTCATCACTCGCGCGCACTGCCGCGCGCTGTGATACATTCATTTGCTTTATTGTATAGTTTCAGGCAGGCTCTCCCTAAACTATGTATTTGTCAATGTTATTGTTGCTTATTAACATTTCCATTTTTTCCTAATAAACACAACTGTGGTACAAACCTCAATAAGAATATTAAAAATAAAATGTTAATAATAATGTTAATTGACAAATGGCCTTATTATAATTTCCTTTCTTATATATTATTTCCTTTGATATACAAGAACTATTTTCTTATTTTTATTTCATTCGTTAAGCTTTTTTTCATTATTTCTGTTCGTTGCAAAACTACTTTTCCATTTTTATTGAGCGCTGCAGACCAATTTAAAAAGTTTTGAAATAAAATTTCTCATTTATCTTACTAACACATTTGCAAACTTTGCGTTGGCTAAAAAGAGACCATTAAATAAGGTCATATGTTGAAAGAATATAAAAAATCGCATGTATACATTTGTTTTCATCATTTTTTGCACATTGGCCTTAAAAACGTGTTTGATGGACATTTCCATCACCATTGAGTTACACATGATCAATCAAATGACTATCACTGTGCTTGTGCACTTCTAACTAGAGTTGCGATCCCGTACTAGTCAGAAATAGTCAGAATCAGTCAGATTTTACTGGAAATCGATCCCGTACTCGGTTCTCTGACTATTGAGAGGACAAAAAAGATAGTAAGGGCCGGTTTCTCCATCTCTGGTTAACACTAACTCCCCGGTTAAACATTGTTATCGACGTTCTAACTCCATGCATATAACAGGGAGTCGATAAGGTCGGTAACGATGTTTACCGGGGGATAAGTGTTAACCGGAGATAGAGAAACCGGCCCTAAATGAGGTCCTCTCTCTGTGACCAGTTACCAGTTTTAGTCCGAGAATTTTTTGCTGTTTTGCGATCAGCTATAGTGTGTTTGGCATCCAAATTGTAAACAAAAGAAAAGTACACTCTGCTAATGCATGTTGAAAAGTATTTAATTACTTGTTTATGTGGATTCTAATGAAATGGAAAGTATTTTTGGTTATTTACATGTGTGAGCTGAGTGTGTTTACATACAAAATAAGCAAAAATCTACAAACAAAATTTGGAGGTTATGTTGAAGTTGACAGAAGTTACCATTTTTTACTAGAAAGCGACCCCGTACTTTTCAACGTTACTCTCCCGCTCTGAGCGATTTTTTTTTTTAATCGATATTCTAAGGTCGATATATCGAAGACATCGATACTTTACCCGCAATATCGATATTTAAGTTGAAATTTATTTTTCATTTACAAAAAAGAGTATGGGAAAATACTAAAGTAGGTTTAATCAGCAGCTTGTGTGATTTATTTAGCTCTTAAGGGCCGGTTACTCAATGACTGGTTACCACTTATCTCCGTTTAAACATAGTTATCGACGTTACCGACTCCCTGTTGTACGCATGGAGTCGAAGACGTCGATAACGATGTTTAACCGCAGATTAGTTTTAACCAGACATTGAGTAGCCGGCCCTAAGTTTGACAAACCGCTTGAGTCGACCGGCATGCCGTTTTAATCCTCAGTAAATATACAAGATGGAAATAACACAATTATGTGAGTTGATAGGCAGGTCTGATATTCTATTTAATTGGGAGTAGGATTTTCAACATCGCTTTTTCCGATATCGATATTGTTCAGCCCGATATATCGCCATATCGATTTTATATGCAATGAATTAAATCGATTCATGATATCGATACTTTCTTAAATATCGAACATTCCTACTTCTAAACACTACACCACAGCTATACAGATACATTTTTTGGACTTTGGTATCGATATTTGGAGATATTAATGGGAACCCGATATTTTTAAAGCGATACATTAAGGGCCGGTTACTCAATGTCTGGTTAACACTAATCTGCGGTTAAATATCGTTACCGACGTCTTCGACTCCATGCATATAACAGGGAGTCGAAGACGTCGATAACGATGTTTAACCGCAGATTAGTGTTAACCAGACATTGAGTAACCGGCCCTAAATGAGTACCATATCGATACTTTCGGTTCGATATTGTGTCCCCAACATATATGTAGTACTTCTATATTGCTAGTAAATTCAAAGTACATTCGCCAACATTAGAGTGTCGATATATTCAAAAAAGAAAGAGAGATACGATAAGAGAATGTACCCAAACAGACATTTTTACTTTTCAAAATTCAGGAGCGGTTTAACAAATTCTTATTGAAAAATAATTCACATGAAAAATTAACAAAAAATACAATACTTGTATATATGTATGAGAAACACTGCAGCCGCTGTGGTGGCAGAGGATAAGGGTACCAGTTACTAAAGGACTTGGCATCAGTTGGCATTTCCAATAAGCACAGAATAGAAACGAACGATTCGGCCAACTATCATATGCCACACAGCTTCATGTGTAAATAAGTTTTGTCTTATGGCGAATGCCCTCTCCTTAGTATTTGTGCGTAGAGGGCACTGAGAAGGCAACATATTTCGGTAGAAAAGAAAACGCCATTAGTTAGGAAAAACACCTCCTGTTTTCCAATTTTTCGGATATCGAAAAAACGAAGAGCTTCGAAAAAAGTCGCCATCTATTGTTTTTTCTTGCGAGGTATCTTTCGCATATGAGTAAGTAGTCAAGCTAATCTTTTCACATATGAGCAAGCAGGCAAACTATTTGGTTTGAAAAATCACACGTACACAAAACTTCTGGGAGCATTTTTGATTCACTATTAAGAATGTGATAGCAAAACGTGCCGAACTTAATGGGCACGCGTGACGGTCTCTGTGTGACTGTTCTTGCTGGGTAGTAGTTCACAAATATACACGTATACTTCTACAATCACAAAGATTTTCATATGCAGTCTTTTTTTGATTTCGAATTGAAAACACATTGTGATCATATTGTACTAGCAATATAGAAGTATTACCCCAATATCACCGACCAAGGCGAATGTATACAAGGTGGTGTTACCGCAGACCTCCACAGGCAAACACGACCTTAGGGCCGGTAGTTGCCAACTGAAGGTTAAATTAATGGTGACACACCATAACGCCATAGCCATAACCATTACCATAACCGTAACCACATTAAGGGCCGTTTACTCAATATGTGGTTAACACTAATCTCCGTTTAAACATCATTATCGACGTGTTCGGCTCCATGCATATAACATGGAGTCGGTAACGTCGATAACGATGTTTTACCGGAGATTAGTGTTAACCAGACATTGACTAACCGGCCCTAACTATCATTGATTTTAGGTATCATAACCATAAACCGCTGATTTTTCGTAGTCAACAGTGTCGGTGTTGCCAGATGCGCAACAAGGCGCAGAAAATGTGTAATATCGTAGGATGTTTGCGCAGAACTTCTTTCACTATCACTAAATTAACACTACATTCTAAAACAAACTAAAGGTACTAACTTGTACTCTCTTAGTAATATAAATATCTTTTTCATTAAGGAATTTCGTTAAAAAATGTTATTTTAAGAAAAAATACTATTTTTTTCGTTTTTTACTATTTCTTTATTAAAAATATAAAAAAGCATACAACCTATGTACATCAACTGACAGATAAATAACTTGTCTTTATTTTGACATCATTATTTATTGAATAGGTTATGTAGTTCATGATATGTCAATATTAAAAAAATAAATATCTTCTTTATATTTTTGCGCCAAATAATTTTGGTACAGTTGAAATCAGCGTGGGAAGTTCTATCGGGCCACATTTTTGGTTTTTGCATAGCTAAATGGTTCATATTCTACGCTTAACGTCCACCAGATTAAATTTCTTTTCTGCGTCACAGGGATGCTTTTGACTGGCATCCAAGTTAACTCTGTGATTTTTAATAGAAGACGTCACATTGACAACGCATGCATTGCCACAACTGATAAAATTCACCCAACTCTCAACTTTTGACGCACGAATATGCGGCAAAACAACAACAAGAACAAAAAATGTATGGAACGAATTCAAACCAGCGGATTTTTGACCAATAAAATTCAGCCGTTTTGTTTGCGGCAACGTTTTCATTGTGCCGCCTCCCCATGTTCTGTGCGTTTTGTCAGTCAAAAGCATCCCAGTGACGCGGAAAAGATTTTTTATCTGGCGGGGCCTTTATGCCAAAACGTTGGCTGTGAACAACATTTTTTTAACGTCTGGCAACACGTTCCTACTCACACTTCAGATATCAGCTGATTATGGTTATGGCGGGAAACCAAAAGTTCAATTGGTCTCTATGGCTATGGCGCTAAGGTGTGGCACCACTAATCGAATACAGTGTTGGCCCTAAGGTTGGTTGAAACAGCTGCTTTATATGGTTATGTCACCACTAATTTAAGCAATACCTCCCAGTTAAACATATACTACGTTTATGCGGCTGAATTCACGAATTCTTCATTTCATGAATTCAAAAATGGTTCCGTTTATACACAATTCGGGAATACATGAAATGAAGTGTTTTGAAAAAGTGGCAACGCACCAGCGAAAAACTAAACAGTAGGGTTTTGGTTTTTTTAGTACTTTTTAGAATTTGCAAATGGCGTTGGTACCAGGAAATGGTCCCTGTTATATTTAAATTGGTTTTGGTCCATTTGAATTTTTTCTATTTGAATTTCTTTAATATTACAACAAATCCACATAACATTTCCAGTGTTTTAAGTCATGGTTATGCCACTACATGCTTTTGATCCAAAATCTTCATAACCCTAGTAAACAGCTGTTTTTTAAGCTTGGCCTTGCCAGACTTCCACTTCAAGATTTCATAAAATGGTGCCCAAATTCATGGTTAATTTTCGTGTATAGTTGAATTCATGATATTGTGTTTATGCAGCCAATTTAAGCCCACATTCATGAAATGATTTCGTGAATTTGCCTACGCATAAACGTAGTAATAAATGTAAATCTACATACCTGATTTGTTAGTATAAAATACTATATGAACACACAAGGTATAAACTTCATATGCCTACAACTTAGTTTTGATTGAACTCAACTAGAAGCTACATATATATGTGTGTGTCCTGAAGACTAGTGTGCTAAAAAGAGCTTGTCAATAAACCCACTGGAGTCCACCATTGTCCACCTGACAGAGACTTCATGGTAAGACTTGGGGAATATCACCAAAACTAACCTATTGGTCTTCCAATACGGCAGTAAGACCCGTTGTCACATACGCGGTACTGGCCTAGTGGCCAAAAGCTAAGCAAGTAAAGGCGGGCGCCACCTTGAGCAAGCTGCATCAACTGGTCCGCGTGGCCTTCACAGGAGCTATGGGCACCTGTTCAACGGATGCTCTTGGTGTCGTTACGGGCATTCCTCCTTTGTCTATTCTGTTTTAAAAAGAGGCCTGCTGAAGCACCCCACGAATGTCCAATGTGATCAGCAAGAAAATTAGAGATCTTCGGCGACATTTGGAGGTTCTAAAGCCATTCCTCGATAATCCCGAGTTCTCCTTCTACAAACCCTACAAGGTCAGAATTTCTGAAAGGGACTGCTGTGATGTGATAATAACTACGATTTAAGAAGGGTCCCAAGTATGGTATACCGACGGAAAAGGATGGACGACAAAAGTACTGGGGCAGGCGTATTTGAACCAACATTCCAGAAAGTCTGCCAATTTCCATATACCCAACTATATTCCAGGCGAAAGTCTTCGCAATCGGAGTCTGTGTAGGACAAATGGGGTCAAAATAAATATTATGTCGGATAGTCAGGCAGGTTAAAAACTTTAGACTCTTCTAAAACGGCAGCGGGCTTGTTGAAGACTGAAAAACTCTTTTGAACCGCTTATAAGCCCACATAAAGTAACGCTCTGGTGGGTTCCGGGACATGAAGAGTTTGAAGGCGACGAAAGCTGACTGTCTCGCAAAGTGTGGAGCCGGAAAGCACTTGCATGGTCTCTAGCCTTTTGTGAGCTGGTGGAGGAAACCCCAGAGCATTTTCTATGTGACTGCCCACGTATCATAAATAGCAGATTGATACACCTTGGGGAACGATCGTCTTCTTCATCCAAAATTTGAAACATGGCGCCCTCCAAAGTGCTTAACTCCCTAAAGAGCCTAAGGTCGGAGTGATTACAATTACGGTTAAGCACAATAGATCTTCTTACGGCGCGTTTACATTAGACAATGCTGTCAAGACAATAAAGAAATACGTATTAGTTGTCAAAAATGCTGATAATTATCTCCGTGGCGTAGGTGTCCTGACAATAGTTATGACAATTCATTTTGAGCAAAATGTCGAATTTCGAATTATTGAAGTTTCAAGCATTTCTGAAATTTACCGTTATATGAAAAGCGGCCTCAATTTTAGTCCGATTTCAACGGTTTGCTTTTCTGTGGCAAGCAAAATAACAATATCGAGTTTGGTACAAATTGGTAGAACGGTTACCGAGATACATATATGTGATCATAAGTGGGCGGTGCCCCGCCCATTTTCCAAAACTGTTCCATAAACGTATTTCTTGGTAAAAAATTGTTGCAAGCATCAATTTTGAATAAATTAGCCTTAATATTTACTGATTTATCGAAGATTTCGTATTTCTCCAAATTACCGTTATATTCGATGAGGGCGTGGTTATTGTCCGATTAAAAAAATTGTCAGCCATTTGGTATGCTGTAGCGAACAAAAGGAGCTGAACACCTTTTGCCGCACTTCGCACCTTCGGCCGCACTTAGGGATTATAACCCTCACAAAATAGAATTCTCTTTCTGTTTTGCGAAGAAAAGGAGCTGAACACCTTTTGCAGAGAACACCTTTGTATATTTTTAATGCTTACTGGGTTATATCCTATCTTCTTTTGTCTCTCATTCTTTTGCATATTTTGGAGTTTCACAGCTCAACTCCGCCATTTAATTTGCATATGCAACCAAAGTCAGACCACCTACCTCGTCTGCAACCACACAAACAAAATTGATTCATGCCTTATATAGGAGGAGAGTGTAGGCGAAAGATAGAAGGAAAGATAGAAGAAAAGGTCCAGGAGCAGCCATGGACCTTGCCACCACTCCAACTACTCCGCAAGGCCCCCTAAACCTGACACTCGTACGTAGGTCTAAGGTCCGTCCGGTCACATGTCAATATCGTTAATACGTCAACACAACCCTGTCCCTCAGTTGCGCCCGTGCAACACCGCACACCAACAGACTGAGTCTAATTATTCATATTTATGTGTGAATCAGATAAATCCAATCTATCAAACCATCGTATGAATCTTCTTCTCTATAACGACAACATATGCAGTTCATTTATCCGATTATATTTTTCTCTTGCATTCATAATAAGAAGAGTATATGTATGCACATACGTATTTAAAAATTATTCCAACTATTCCTCTTTGTTCCTATTTTTGCTAGTAAGGTGCTGAATCTGACTATGCTCTCCCTCGCTTCGAATGTTAAAACATTGGTTCCATGTTTATATGTAGATAACTTACACTCTACCACTTACCGATCTCTCTTCCGATGAGCTGAAATGCCATGTCACTAGCATACATACACATATAATCATAACTTCCAATGCTCACACATTGGAGCCCGGAGCTGAGCTAGCTGTCAGCTTGGCCTCACATATGGAATTCATTTCCTAGAAACCTATCATCGAGTGCGCCCTGGCTGGGCTTCAATTAGCAGCGAAAAATAATTTGAATATCGTATCGTCGTGTACATGTTTATTTATAAACGTATGTGTTCCTTTTCTTTCGTACGTGTTTATTGATATATCTGTACTGTAGTGTTTTCGGACGTTACTAGCTCTTACTGCCAATATAGAAGTATTACATATATGTATCAACGTAAAAAAACATTCCGAGGGTAAAAATTAAATTAATCTCAATTCATACAAAAAAAATCAATAACAAAATTAAAAGATTTGAGGTTATGGCTGCCTCGTGGGTGTACCCCTCTGCTCCCAGGTACCCAAATTCTAGTGAGCGCACTGGAACTGATGTTGCACTCAGCGGAGCGCTATGATAGAGCGGTGGAAAAATATTCCCGCAACGTCTGGCGCTCTGGTTCATAGATGTATGCGTTTCAGTAAACGCCTCCCTTTTTTCCTCTCAGTCCGCTGAATCTGATCCCTTTTTATTTTTCTTGTGCAAATAGTTTAAATCCCATGCCGTTCCAGGTTGTTGACCCGTTCTTATGTATAATTTTTGTACATAAGTAGAGGCTTATGTTCACCGTATAAGGCGCTGGGCGTTTGGTTTAGATAGAGGCCCCTCTCACACTCCTGCCTGGCGAAGACCTCTACTTAGGCAGGATTTCGCAGTTATTTGTAAAAAAAACGCAGTTTTAATCCATTTTAACGGGTTGAAACTTTCACACAATAGCTACCGGGACTTTGTGCTAAATTTCTCGGTTTTTCTAACAAAACTTTTCCGCCTTTGAACTTTCCGTCGCCGATGTATTTTTCGATGTGATCAAAGCCAATCTTCGCTTGGTGATCGTACCCTACCGCTTTGACCGCCTTTTGAAATTTCCTTTCACGACGCCACTTTCACCCAACACGATTGACGGCCACACACACACGCATCCTTTCACCCTCCAACTTTCACTCCACTTATACCCGTACAAACATAGATTCACATTGAGACGAACATTTATAGCTTTAACATACAATACATACGCAAGTGTATATCTGTTGTTACCCTGTGGGGAAAATCTCTAGTTCTGAACTGGGGCGCTTCTAGTACATTTAGACCCAGTACTGGTTCGCGATAAATCTCTTTTGCATGCAAGCAACTGGCGAATTTAACATGGCGATGTCCTAGGAAGTGTCAATTGCCCCCCGCTAGTCCTAAATTCAATAGTTCCGAACCAGTTCTAAAATCGACAGACGAAAGAAAAAGGTATCATGACTTTTCAATCTTTTCGGTTCTTCCGTGGCGATTTTACATTATTTTCAAAGAAACTTTTTTTTCAAATTTGAAATTAAATTTGAATGATTGTAAGAAATGTACGTTTACATACCTTTGGCTGTAGCTGACTTTGCAAAGGTGCTCGCTGTTATTGGTTAGATTCCAGACGGCCCCAAGAAGTTAATATGTTAACACAAAGCTTTGTTTTGTATTACCAAACTATGAAATAGCATCTGCGAAGCACAGAATAGAAGCGTATTTGAAGGAAAAAGCCTCCGAACGCATATCTATGTAAAGTAAACAAGCCCCCCGCTGCATCCCTTATTCGATAGTTCCGAAATAGTTCTAAATTCGACAAATAGGACTAGTTCGCTCTGCATCCCTTTTTCTATAGTTCCGAACCATTTCTAAATTCGTCGCTTTAGATATAGATTTCTAATGAAAAAAACTGAAAAAATTAGTTTCTTAAAAGTACCACTTTTCGCCGATTTTGGACTGGTAGGGATCTAGTTCCTATCGGACTAGTTCCTTTTTGGGGATAAAGACCTAGTACTGGCTAGAAATTTGATTCACTAGTCCGCGGTTTCCCTGCAGGGATACCAACCCACACACATATACATTGCTATACAAGACTTGTTGGATGTTGCTAGGGACCTGGTAATGTGTTGCGATAATGTTGCTTGGATGTTGCATGGGCGCTACTGACATCCTGACAGACTGACGCTGCAACCCCTTTGGACGGAATAGCCCGAAATAGTTGGGGGCGCTACTAAACCCCACCCCGTTTATCTATTTCATATTTTATTAATTTCATTAACGATGAGGAAGACGTTTATAAATTTGTTTACTTTTCTTTAGAGAACCCAACCAGTATGAAAGTGCAAGTATGGACAATTACCGAAACGAAGATGGCCGCATGTGCGATTAAGTGATGATAAGTTCTATTTTATTATGAGTTTAATAATAATTATTATAGTATTTTTTAGTAAATTATAATAATTATTTATTGGATGATTTAAATAAACATCATAATTTCAGTATAGTGGCTTTTATTATTGAGTATTTTTATACCCGAACGCACTGTTCTACCAATTTACACCAAACTCGGAATCGTTATTGTGCTTGCCATATAAAAGCAAAACTTTGAAAATTATTGAAATCGGACTAAAATTGAGGCCGCTTTTCATATAACGGTAAATTTCAGAAATGCTTGAAACTTCAATATTTCGAAATTTAAGGACGCTAATTTACTCAAAATTGATACACCCCGGCTTACCAAGTAGCTTTCGGAAAGGTGAAAGTCATATATTTAATACTTGTGCCGGGTACTTAATGTTCGGCTCCACCCGAACTTAGACTTTCTTACTTGTTTTTACTATATTGGAAACCCCCCTTTACGAGGTGCTACTGGATAAGAATTAACGGGATTTTAAAACTGTTTTGTTATACATTATTTCGGTTTATTTCTTCAATTCGCCATTGAAAGCTTTCCGGTCGTGTTTTTCCATGCGCTATTGTATTCCATCAAGTGATAAAGTTACTGTAAAATGAGCAAAATTCAAGCACGTCATTTTCATTTATTAAATATTCATGTATATATTGTATATTTAAGTGTTCTTTATACAGATTTCGAAGTTCCCTCCACAAGCCGTGGAGTTGTTAGTGCAACTGCTGCTGCTAACATTGCAGGTTATTTGCTTCACCACACAGAAAGAGAATCCTACATTGTGAGGGTTATAATCCTTAAGCGCGGCCGGAGGCCGCCTTCACAGAGAGGAGTTCTGCTCAAAAATATTTCCTTCGCAACACAGAAAGAGAATTCTACTTTGTGAGGGTTATAATCCATAAGCGCGGCCGCAGGCCGCCTACGCAGAAAGAAGTTCTGCTTAAAAATACTTCTGCTTATTTTCTTCGCAATACAGAAGGAGAGTTCTACATTGTGAGGGTTATAATCTCTAAGCGCGGCCGAAGGCCGCCTGCGGAGAAAGAGTTCTGCGCCAAAAAATACTACGAGGTCAGAAGGTGTTTTATTGCTATTGAACACATACAGCCCAATTCTGAATATTCCCGAGGATTTCATTTCTCGTGGATTTTACTTTTCTCGAGAATAAAATCCTCTTATTCGAAAATTTGGGAGCAGGAAATTCGAACTTTCGAAGAGCTGTTTGACAGTTATTTTGACAATTATTTTGACAGCTCAACTCCCGCCATTTAATTTGCGTGTTTTACACATAAAAGTGTGTTTCCCATAAAAGAGTATTTCAGATTCAAGTTAAAGTTAAATTAGTGCGCGGAAATTTCAAATCTGTGTTTTAAATTAAAGCTCAATCTTTTAACTACACGGGTAAGATGAAAAATTTTAATTTAGATCGCGCGCTTTCTTGTAATAACCAGAAATAAGTGGGCAAATAGGATAAGACTACCCTTTGCTAAGTCCAGTTGCCACTGTGAATTTTGGAAGCCACATTATTAATAAACTAAAGCTCCAGAAATTTAAATATTAGTGCTCAATGAAAGTATAGTCTCTTAACTACACATGTGAGTTGCTATATTTTGATTTCAATCGCGCGTTTTCATGTAATAAACTAAAATAAGTGTGCAAATACCAAAGGGTACCCTTTGCTAGGTCCAGTTGCCGCTGTGAATTTTGGAAGCTGCATTATTAATAACCTCGTGCTCCGGAAATTTAAATGTTAGTGTTAAATTAAAATATAGACTTTTAACTACACATGTGAGTTGCAATATTTTGATTTCAATCGCGCGTTTTCATGTAATAAACTAAAATAAATGTGCAAACACCAAAGGGTACCCTTTGCTAGGTCCAGTTGCCGCTGTGAATTTTGGAAGCTGCATTATTAATAAACTGGTGCTCCGGAAATTTAAAAAGTAGTGCTTAATTAAAGTATAGTCTTTTTACTACACATTTGAGTTGAAATATTTTGATTTCAATCGCGCGTTTTCATGTAATAAACTAAAATAAGTGACAGCTCAACTCCCGCCATCTAATTTGCGTGTTTTAGGGCCGGTTGTTTAATGTCTGATTAGCAAAAATCGGAGGTAGAAGCTCCGGTTAGATACAACGACTGCTTTATCGATCACATGTTATATGCATGATGTCGAAATCGTCGATAATGATGTTTAACCGGCAAGTAGTGATAACCAGAAATTGAACAACCGGCCCTTACACATAAAAGTGTGTTTCACATAAATGAGTATTTCAGATTAAAGCTGCTAATAAATTAGTGCGCGGGAATTTCAAATCTGTGTTTTAAATTAAAAGCTCACGGGTAAATTGAAAGATTTTAATTTAGAGCGCGCGTTTTCTTGTAATAACCCGAAATAAGTGGGCAAATAGGATAAGAGTACCCTTTGCTAGGCCCAGTTGCCGCTGTGAATTTTGGAAGTCGCATTATGAAAAAACTAGTGCTCCGGAAATTTAGTGCTAAATTAAAGCTTAATCCTTTGTAGGACAACGGTCCGTTTTGGAAGTGCTCATCACAACTAAAACAATGCATTCCTTCGCGTTTCGCTTAGTGGCAGAGGAAGAGGAAGAACGGTTAATGGCGCAGAAGGTCGAACGACGAAAATTGCATGATGCCATAAATCCCTTCGAGTTGCCGCAATCTTTGTAAGTTACAAAAATTCGCCCAGTACTACAAAAATGTATCGCTAAGCGAGGAATCAATTAAGTTTTTGGAAAAACTAAAAAATTTCATTGATTGCTAGCTTATTGGTCCAAATGGATGAACAAGTCATTACCCCTTTATTGCTCGATTTTGGCATTACTCTATACATTTTTGAATAATTACATATGAATTTTCTCAATTAGATAGATTTGAAAAGTATTACCGACTTAACAAGCCGGGATTCCAATATTTGTTGGACGTATTGACAGCAAATACGGAGGCACCAAAGAAGGCTTTTGCGATATCTCTCCGCAAAATTGAGCGGGTGTTTAAGATTTTTGGCTGAAGGTGGGTACCAGACGGGTGTGGGTAAAGACTGCGACGTGTCGTTGGCGCAATCTAGTTTCAGCAAAGTATTGACGGAAGTGCTGACTGTTTTTGGGCGCCATTTGTGCCCGCAGTGGATAAAGGTGAGCGAAAGCGAGGAGGAAAACAGGAATATAGCCCGAGCCTTTTACATTAAACATGACATTCCGGGAGTTGTGGGGTGTATTGATGGCACCCACTAAGAATAATGGCTCCACCACAAAACGCGCACCTTTACTACAACCGTAAAGGGAACTACAGCCTAAACGTTATGTTTGTAAGTTACTCCTTGTTTCCGCATTTATCCGTATGGGAAATTTTTTAGATATCGACGGCTGAGTTGAAGCTCCACCTATCTCGGCAGCCGGTTCAAAAACGCCCTATCTCATAAAATGGCTCAAGAGCGCACTATATCAACATATTTTCAAATTCTGAGATAGGACGTTTTACAATCGATATCTGAAGTAAGGCGTTCTGGACCCATTCTCTGAGATTCAACTTCAACTCAAATATTTACTGATTTATCGAAGATTTTGTATTTCTCTAAATTACCGTTATATGGGATGTGGGCGTGGTTATTGTCAGATTTTTNATTTATCGAAGATTTTGTATTTCTCTAAATTACCGTTATATGGGATGTGGGCGTGGTTATTGACAGATTTTTTAAATTTTCGGCCATTTAGTATGCTTGGTACAGCCAACAACCGTGCCAAGTTTGGAAGAAATTGGTGCAGCGGTTACCAAGATATACACATGTAACCATAAGTGGGCGTGGCTACGCCCATTTTCCAAAAATTTATAANCAAAACCACGGGTAGTGGTCCAAACATCCAACAGAAAGTTGCTTGCAATGAGGAAGCTATATATAAACTGATTGGGATGAAGGAAAGTGTTGAAGGCATATCTGCGTCTACTTTTGGATTGCCACCTTCAAGTGTGTCTAAGAGCATTGCAGAACCTGAGCGAGACGAGTCTGACTTTATAGAATATTTAGAGGAAGTGGAAATAGAGATACATGAGTCTCAAATAAGTCCACTTGTTACAGTCGACGAGCCATCGCCTCCACCACCGCCAGTAAATGTAGCTCCACAAAGGAAACCTACTGGAAAGAAGCCGAAAGCATCCTCCGACGTTCGGGAAGCTGAACTAAAGATTCAGCAAGCCTTATAAGAACCAGTTACTGTAGCAGTAACGAGTTTAGCAGAACATCATGAAGGGTAGAAAAGTCACTTCTGAGCGAAATTAGTAATAATTAAAAGAAGTTATACATATATAGGTACATGCGTTTAAAAAACTAGAAAATTATATAAAAATAATAATTAAACTAAATACTTTACATTTTCATCTTCAGTAAGTGCTCCATGATGTCATTGTGCCGCCGCATTTGAGCAATTTCTTCATTTTTGAGCCGCTGCATTTCATCTATTTCTTCTCTTTTAAGCCTCTCAATTTCTCGGAAGTGCCTTTTCTGCTCTTCGTGATGTTCGGTTAAACTCGTAACTGCTCCAGTAACTGTTTCTAGTAAGGCTTGCTGAGTCTTTAGTTCAGCTTCCAGAAGGTCGGAGGATGCTTTCGGCTTCGTTACAGTAGGTCTCTTTTCTGGAGCTACATTTACTGGCGGTGATGGAGGCGATGGCTTGTCGACTGTAACAAGTGGACTTTTTTGAGACTCATGTATCTCTATTTCCACTTCCTTTAAATATTCTGTAAGGTCAGACTCGTCTCGCTCAGGTTCTGCAATGCTCTTGGACACACTTGAAATTGGCAATCCAAACGTTGACGCAGATATGCCTTCAACACTTTCCTTCATCCCAATCAGTTTATATATGACTTCCTCATTGGAAGAAAGCTTCTGTTGGGTGTTTGGGCCACCACCCGTGCCTTTGCTGGCTTTTAAATTTTGCGCCGCCTTTTGACGCACATATTTCTTTTGGTCGGTCCACACCTATAAAAAGTAAATAAAACGATAACTTAAAGCAAAAGTACACATTTAATCACTTTTACAAACCTTTTTCCACTCAGTCGTATTTTTTGTGGGTGGGCCTGCGGAGTTTAGTTCCACCTCAGCGTTCCGCCAAAAACGGGAAACTTCCTGTTGCCCTTATAGAAGCCGCGAGCTTCCATTAGGGTCATTAGGATTTCTACCTGTTTCTTATTTGTTGTTTTGGACCTAAAATGAAAGGTTTAAACGTTTTATTACACCAAAATTTCCTTTAAATTGTAATTAACTTATATTTTTGTAGCAGTTCCCTTTTAAAATACCGGTGAAAATTCTCCCAGAATAACGAAATCAATTCTCTCCTTCTTGACATTCGTAATACCTACTTTTTTCCCTGAAATACATTTTCCCTTTTTCGAGATCGTTTAGAATAGAAGAATAGGGGGAAAATCCTCAGGGAATTTTTATCCATGATAGAGGAAAGAGAAATGAGGAAAAATTCCTAGGGAGTTTCTATTCAGAATCGGGCTGTATGTGGTAGCTAAATCTAGCCACCAAAGCTCTAAAACGGCAACACTGGTTGTATGCATGAGTAATTTTTCACTTTGGCGGCATTTGGCGGCAATTGGCGGCGTGCGTAAATATTAGGTAATGCTAGGTTCACATATATGTAGATTATCCTCATTTTCGAGCTTAACTCCCTAATGTGTAATTAGAAAAAGAGATTAACCATACAAAATTCGTCCCTTGTTAATCTGTAATTATAAAATAATTTCAGATTTAAGCGACAATTTTTCGGTGTCCAACCTGCTTCTGTCGATTATTTTTGCGAAGAAGAGGAGAAATGCCGGGTAGTGTTTAGTAAGTGGCCCACCTATTTCGGGGTATTGCGTCCAAAGGGGTGACCCGATCCAGATTAAAGTATTTCAGATTAAAGTTGTTAATAAATTAGTGCGCGGAAATTTCAAATCTGTGTTTTAAATTAAAGCTCACGGGTAAATTGAAAGATTTTAATTTAGAGCGCGCGTTTTCTTGTAATAACCCGAAATAAGTGGGCAATTAGGATAAGAGTACCCTTTGCTAGGCCCAGTTGCCGC
>NW_016157231.1:19440-26518 GCF_001687245.7 Rhagoletis zephyria
TCAGCCCCCTTTCTTTGGCAACACAGAAGAGAATTCTACGTAGTGAGGGTTATAATCCCTAAGTGCGGCCGGAGGCCGCCTACGCAGAAAGGTGTAAAGTGGCGACTGTCCCCTTTCGAATGAGGGGGGTTTGGGGGGCCACGCCTCCTCCCCCTCCGCCCACCACCCCAAAAACGATGGGCCAATAACTAAACATTTCCCGAAATGCCAAACGTAAAAGCAAAAATGGACGCTAGCAAGGAATAGAGGTTTGTAAAGGTAGTTTTAATAAAATATTAAGTTAAAACGTATTTAAATTGCTTTATATAGCAGAAAAAAGTGATCACGGTGGCACAGAGAAGAAACATAAACTTTCCTTGAGATGTGAGAATACCAAGCACAAAAAAATTTACGGCTAATAATCTGAGATTTGCCTGTGTAAACGGGGTGATTAAGAAACGAGCTTTGATTGTGATAATATTTATATGTGAATATACTTTTGGCCTTATTATTGAATCAAATGTACATATTACATATCGCACACCGTGTTCAAAAGAGTTAGAACTCAAAATAATACGTTCGTCAGAGAATGCGAAAAACTATTTCGTAGCACATGCTAATCATATGGGCAAGGGCGACTTTACCTTAGGTTTTTTAACGAATTATAACAAAAATTTCCTCCAGCTTTTTCTGAAAGGTAAATAAAAGCTCTGTGTACATTTTTAACGCATAATTTCAAAAATGCCAAATTTTGAGTTGACTCTTTTGTCGACGTTCAGACACGAAAACTTTTGTTGCGGAAACTCGAAGCATGTAGGGGAGAGAGCGACGAGGAAAGGGGACGGGTACCGAGTCGCCCGTACTCGGGAAACACGCTTTGTGCTCTCGTTCGTCTGAGTAATTCAAGTTGGCGATTCACAGTTGACAACAACAATTGCGTACAAAAGAGTTTCTGTGTGTGAATGCAAAGGGCAACACCAAAACAGAAATCGCCTATAATAAGAAACTCGAGTTTCCGTGTTTGAACGCAGATTTAGAAGACGGTGTGCGATATGTCAGTTTAGAATAAACATCGACTATTTATATCCCACACCGCCTTCAAAAGAGCTACAACTCAAAATTTGCCATTTTTGAAATTACGCACTAAAAATGTACACAGAGCTTTTATTTGCCTTTCAGCAAAAGCTGGAGCAAATTTTTTTTTTAATTCGTTAAAAAACCTAAGGTAAAGTCGCCCTTGCCCATATCATTAGCCTGAGCTACGAAATAGTTTTTCTCAGGGGCACCGAAATTGCGCATATGGAAACTGTGCATTTAGACATTATTTCGGTTTCAACCGAAACTGTGCATATATGCATTATTTCGGTTTTCAACCGAAACTGTGCATATATGCATTATTTCGGTTTTCAACCGAAACTGTGCATATATGCATTATTTCGGTTTTCAACCGAAACTGTGCATATATGCATTATTTCGGTTTTCAACCGAAACTGTGCATATATGCATTATTTCGGTTTTCAACCGAAACTGTGCATATATGCATTATTTCGGTTTTCAACCGAAACTGTGCATATATGCATTATTTCGGTTTTCAACCGAAACTGTGCATATATGCATTATTTCGGTTTTCAACCGAAACTGTGCATATATGCATTATTTCGGTTTTCAACCGAAACTGTGCATATATGCATTATTTCGGTTTTCAACCGAAACTGTGCATATATGCATTATTTCGGTTTTCAACCGAAACTGTGCATATATGCATTATTTCGGTTTTCAACCGAAACTGTGCATATATGCATTATTTCGGTTTTCAACCGAAACTGTGCATATATGCATTATTTCGGTTTTCAACCGAAACTGTGCATATATGCATTATTTCGGTTTTCAACCGAAACTGTGCATATATGCATTATTTCGGTTTTCAACCGAAACTGTGCATATATGCATTATTTCGGTTTTCAACCGAAACTGTGCATATATGCATTATTTCGGTTTTCAACCGAAACTGTGCATATATGCATTATTTCGGTTTTCAACCGAAACTGTGCATATATGCATTATTTCGGTTTTCAACCGAAACTGTGCATATATGCATTATTTCGGTTTTCAACCGAAACTGTGCATATATGCATTATTTCGGTTTTCAACCGAAACTGTGCATATATGCATTATTTCGGTTTTCAACCGAAACTGTGCATATATGCATTATTTCGGTTTTCAACCGAAACTGTGCATATATGCATTATTTCGGTTTTCAACCGAAACTGTGCATATATGCATTATTTCGGTTTTCAACCGAAACTGTGCATATATGCATTATTTCGGTTTTCAACCGAAACTGTGCATATATGCATTATTTCGGTTTTCAACCGAAACTGTGCATATATGCATTATTTCGGTTTTCAACCGAAACTGTGCATATATGCATTATTTCGGTTTTCAACCGAAACTGTGCATATATGCATTATTTCGGTTTTCAACCGAAACTGTGCATATATGCATTATTTCGGTTTTCAACCGAAACTGTGCATATATGCATTATTTCGGTTTTCAACCGAAACTGTGCATATATGCATTATTTCGGTTTTCAACCGAAACTGTGCATATATGCATTATTTCGGTTTTCAACCGAAACTGTGCATATATGCATTATTTCGGTTTTCAACCGAAACTGTGCATATATGCATTATTTCGGTTTTCAACCGAAACTGTGCATATATGCATTATTTCGGTTTTCAACCGAAACTGTGCATATATGCATTATTTCGGTTTTCAACCGAAACTGTGCATATATGCATTATTTCGGTTTTCAACCGAAACTGTGCATATATGCATTATTTCGGTTTTCAACCGAAACTGTGCATATATGCATTATTTCGGTTTTCAACCGAAACTGTGCATATATGCATTATTTCGGTTTTCAACCGAAACTGTGCATATATGCATTATTTCGGTTTTCAACCGAAACTGTGCATATATGCATTATTTCGGTTTTCAACCGAAACTGTGCATATATGCATTATTTCGGTTTTCAACCGAAACTGTGCATATATGCATTATTTCGGTTTTCAACCGAAACTGTGCATATATGCATTATTTCGGTTTTCAACCGAAACTGTGCATATATGCATTATTTCGGTTTTCAACCGAAACTGTGCATATATGCATTATTTCGGTTTTTTTAATATGCATTATTTCGTATGCACAGTTTCCATATGCACAATTTCAGGGTGCCTTTTTCGCATTTTCTGACGAACGTATTATTTTGAGTTGTGACTCTTTTTGAAGGCGGTGTGCGATATATCGAGTGGCAAAATTTCGATGCATCGAAGCAAAACATCGATATTTTCGATGCGTCAATGTTGTTCCGACATTCCTATTGTAAAATCTTTGAACCTATTTATTGATTTGTAGAAGTTCTTCAATAACAATGAAAAACGGGCAATGGATGACATCACTCCCGATTGTACTGCGTAGTTTACCCGTCATCAATCTTGCTATACCCGGTAGATAGCGAATATTCGAAATCAAATAATGATAATTTGAGTTCTTAATTATTCACAAAGGTTCCCACGACTCAATGTCGTATGGAATAAAATCTGGAGCAAAGCCTGCGCCTGATGCGGAGAAGTCTACTATATGGTTAAACTTTTGTTTCCCTTGGTTTGTGCGACGTTGGGCGAAAACGCAATCATCCTCCGTTTTGGAACAATTGGGGCTCGGTGTCCGGTATTTTGATTTGCGTGTCTGTCAAAAAAATGACAAATACTTTTTCGCTCATGGACTCTTTGCCATGGAAGCATTTGAGCCGCTGGAAGAAGTCAAGCAATTTTTGATTTCCAATAAAGAGGAGGTGTGCATATTGGACTTTCAGCATTTCTACGACATGGATGACGCACATCATATAAAATTCCAGAGCCAATTACTGCAGTTATTTGACAATCTTTTCTTCGCAAGATCTGACGGATCATTGGTTGACTTTACATTGAACAAGTGTGGCGTATTAGGCCGACAAGTATTACTAATTTATCGTCGTTGTCCAGTGGTTTTGCCGAATGAATTTTGGCCGAGTAATTATTGGCCGACGCCATGGCCAAATGTAACTTCTGTTAAAAAATTGGAAAAATATCTTCGAAATGCTCTACTTTCCCGAAATCCGTCACAAGGTTTCGTATCACAATGCATATTAACGCCTTCCGGAAAGTATATAGCTTTAAGGTATTGTGGTATGAACATATATGTAATACTTCTATATTGCTGGTCCAATATGATCGCAATGTGTTTTCGATTCGAAATCAATGAAAGACAGGCTGTGACAACTTTCGTGTTTGTAGAAGTATATCGTCGCCTGAAATGCAAAAAAAAACGTAACAAGAAATGGAATAGAAAAAGTCCTGACTAATATTTTTTATTTTTTTTTCATAAAATGATGTGGGAGTTGTAATTCGATGAAATCCATCAATCAATCAAGAACTGAATTTTGGATTTTTTATTAGTTACAACTTTTTGTAAGTAATCGACGATATTTGTTTCGTCTTTATCCATTTCAGGTGCGATATGTATGTACGTATACCCAGAAGAAACAAGAAATAGAAAGCAATTACAGAAGGCCTACTCTGGAATGTAGAGGGCCTTACCATCTGTATGATTTCCTTAATTAATTTTTTTTTATATGAAACGGTCCCAATTGTAAGGGTTTCCGCTTTCGGGAGAACAGCTCATAGAAAGACTTTAGGCCCTTATTATGAGTTGCATTCGATTTTCGATCTTCGCTGGTTATCGAAGATCGAAAGTGAAATTCGTATTATGAGCTATGCCACCGTGTCGAAATTTTCGTTGAGTATCGAATTTTCTGACGAATAGAGGCCCGTATTATGGGTTGCATTCGATCGTCGACTGTGGTCGAAAGTGCTGATCGAATGAACTTTCATTTGGTATTCAGCCCTATTCTGCATTTCGATTACGTCCCCGCATTCCGCTCCGCTGGAATCGAACTTAGGTATTCTGCGTTACGATCGAAACGAAAGAAGAAGAGGAAGAGAGAAAACATCTTTCAAAATCAGCTGTTTGCCTAGGGAAGGTGTGAAATCGAAACAAAACAAAGAAATATTTGCCACCAAACTATAGCAGCATATGAAGTTAAAGTTTGTAAATATTTTAAAATAACTAAATATACTTAGCATCACTGTAATTTAAAAATAAAATTTATGTGGATACATAATTATAAGAATGAAATCCATAGCCGCGGCGTTATTGCTTGAAGAGAAGAACGAGTCCCAGATTGCTGATGCGAAAGTTGTAAGGCGGAGATTTAGGGACATGTTTGATCTTTTTTAGATGAGTGAAGAGTCAGTCATAAGGAATTCATCTTGAACTGTATTACTCATCGCTTAAAGTCAGTGAAATTATAAACGTTGTTTGAGCACTCCACAACATTTGCATTTACTACAGAGTGGGAGATTTGAACGCAAATGAATCCCATTTTGAAAGCCGTCAGGAGCAGGGAAAGAACAAAGCTTATCTTTCCATAGCAAATCGAGTTCGAGGCAACATACGCACCTCGTTTTAAAAAGTTAGTAGTAAAAACGAGTGCAATAATAAAAGCATCGTTTTTATGTAACTTTACATTTTATGTATGCATGTATCTATGTGCATACATCTATTAATTTTATATAAAAAGAATAAATTGTATTCAGTGCATTTCACAGTCTTATTTATAGATAATGTAAACAATAACGCCTGGACTTCCACTTTCAAAACGTCGCGCAATATCGCTTTTGGTTGCCATTATTTGAGCCAATTTTTCGTATTGCCCGTATTACCGCTCGCGAAAACACAGAAATCGAGAAAATTCATTTATGATGACTTTTACAATCATGCACAGTATATAATAACAATTGAAACGTTCTCCGTCAACAAATTTGCAACTTAGAAAAACGGAACTACGATCGAAATGTAGAATAGGTATAATCGTAAATTTCGAAGATTGATCGAAAGGAAACGGAACGCAGAATACCAAAGTTGCCAAACGGAGAAAATTTCGATTCGAGTCGAAATGCAGAATAGGGCTGATTATGTCGCTCATTCGATGAGGAATAGCGCTATTGTCAATTTCGCTCGTTTAGGTTGTTCACAATAGTGGCCCTTATTATGGCCCCTATTATGAGTTGCATTCGATCTTCGACTGTGGTCGAAAGTGCTGATCGAACGAATTTTCATTTGATATTATGGCACTCATTCGGTGAAGAATAGCACTATTGTGAATTTCGCTCGTTTAGGTTGTTCACAATAGTATATTTTTCACCGCTGAGAAGCTTTGTTTACAAATCCAGCAAAGTAAATAGTGTGCTTATACATATTTATGTAAATTTGTGCAAATAAAAACGAAATAAAAAAGAAAGCGAGTTTATAAAAACGTGGTAAAAATGAGTACAACGGAGTTCTGGTTGAACAATTCGTCAGAGGAGGAGAGCTTAGAAAACTGGCCAGGAGCATAAAACGTTTAAGAGAGTTTAAGTTTAATCTTTCGAATATATTTTTACATACAATATATTTAAGAAATTTTGTGATCCAAATCTATTTAAAATATATTAAAACTATAAAAAGCTCTATGATTTTGTTCTCAGAGATCGTGGCAACGGAGTAGTGTGATTTTTTTCATAAGTAAAACCAGCCTTTCGAGCTTGTGTTTAGTACTCACGACGTTAGAACGGCATGAAATTAATAAAAAAGTGTTCCAAATTAGTGCCTAGCCACCAAAAAGTAGGAAAACAAATGCAAAATAATAAATAATTCACAATTTTCTAACACTTCGCTACACCAACGAAAGCAAAATTCTGTTCGATACTCAACGAAAATTTCGACTCGCTTGCATAGCTCAAAAGTGAAAGAAAGTGAAATTCGTGGCCCCTATTATGAGTTGCATTCGATTTTCGACTGTGGTCGAAAGTGCTGAGCGAACGAATTTTCATTTGGTATTATGGCGCTCATTCGATGAAGAATAGCGCTATTGTGAATTTCGCTCGTTTAGGTTGTTCACAATAGTATATTTTTCACCGCTGAGAAGCTTTGTTTACAAATCGAGCAAACTAAATAG
>NW_016157231.1:29000-29439 GCF_001687245.7 Rhagoletis zephyria
TATCGAATTTTCTGTCGAACAGAATTTTGCTTTCGATGGTGTAGCGAAGTGTTAGAAAATTGTGAAAAATGTATGATTTTGCATTTGTTTTCTTACTTTTTGGAGGGTAGACACTAATTTAAAAAATTTTTATCAATTTCAAGCAAGCTCGAAAGGCTGCTTTTACTCGTGAAAGAAAAACCCAATACTCAATTGGCACGATCTCTGAGAACAAATCATAGAGCTGTGGATAGTTTTGCAATATTTTAAATAGATTTGGATCACAAACGCCTTTTTAGAAAGTCGGAAGTTTTTAGTAAATCTGTTGACAAATTTCTTGAATATATTTTGTGTAAAAATATATTGTAAAGACTACACTTAAACTCTCTTAAACATTTACTACTCCTGGCCAGTTCACTAAACTCTCATCCTCTGACGAATCGTTGAACCCCAGAACTTC
>NW_016157231.1:32091-43015 GCF_001687245.7 Rhagoletis zephyria
ACGTTTTTATAAACTTGCTTTCTTTTTTACTTCATTTTAATTAGAACAAATTTACATAAATATGTATAAGCACACTATTTAGTTTGCTCGATTTGTAAACAAAGCTTCTCAGCGGTGAAAAATATACTATTGTGAACAACCTAAACGAGCGAAATTCACAATAGCGCTATTCTTCATCGAATGAGCGCCATAATACCAAATCAAAATTCGTTCGATCAGCACTTTCGACCACAGTCGAAGATCGAATGTAACTCATAATAGGGGCCAGTATAGAACCAATATAGGACCGCTGAGAAGCTTTGGCCCTTATTATGGCCCCTATTATGAGTTGCATTCGGCCTTCGACTGTGGTCGAAAGTGCTCATCGAACGAATTTACATTTGGTATTATGGCGCTCATTCGATGAAGAATAGCGCTATTGTGAATTTCGCTCGTTTAGGTTGTTCACAATAGTATATCTTTCACCGCTGAGAAGCTTTGTTTACAGATCGAGCAAACTAAATAGTGTGCTTATATATATGTACATATGTAAATTTGTGCAAATTAAAATGAAATAAAAAAGAAAGCGAGTTTATAAAAGCATGGTAAAAAAAAATTAATTAGCACAACGGAGTTGTGGTTGAACGATTCGTCAGAGGATGAGGGCTTAGAAAACTGGCCAGGAGCAGAAAACGTGAGAGTTTAAGTGCAGTCTTTCGAATATATTTTAACAAACAGGCCCCTATTACGTTTATGCGACAGAATTCATGAATTCTCCATTTCATGAATTCAAAAATGGTCCCGTTTATGCATAGTTCGCGAATTGATGAAATAAAGTGCCTTGGAAAAAGTGGCAATGCACTGGCGAGAAACTGAATTTTCAAAAGTCGTTGGAACCAGGCAATGAACCATATTATATTTAAATTATAAATAAATAATTACAAATTCTATTTGAATTTATTTTATATTTCAACGATTCCACATAACTTTTCTAGTGTTTTAAATCCTGGTTATGCCACCCAAGCTTTTTAATCTAAAAACATCATAACCCTAGTAAACAGCTGTTTGTGAAACGTGGCGTTGCCGGACTTGCACTTCACGATTTCATGAAATGATGTCGAATTCATGGTAAACTTTCGTGTATAACTGAATTCACGAAATGGTGTTTATGCAGCCAATTTTAACCCAAATTCGTGAATTAGCCTATGCATAAACGTAGTAATAGCTCATAATACGAATTTCATTTTCGATCTTCGATTGCCAGCGAAGATCGAAAATCGAATGCAACTAATAATAAGGGCCTATATTTTCTTTTATATGGAGGACACTACCAGCAAAAAAAAGACAAAAATTAACCGGTTTTTATAGCAGTTTGAATCGTGCACTTCATTATACTAGAATCAAATGGCCTACAAAACTGCATACCAAAATTCTGATTAAAAAGTTTTAAATTTTGGTGAATTTTTTTAATTTTTGTGAAGTATGAAATCTGAATTTATATGGTGTTTGTTGTATACCAGTTAGACTTTTATGAAAAAAATAATAAACAGTAAATAAGCGAAAGAGAAATGCCAAATGCCAAAACCGGTCAAAATATCGCAATTCTTATATTTTACAGACCAGTATATCGTCACCTGAAATTCAAACAGACGTACCAAACATCGTCGCTGAAATGCAAAAATACGTAACTAATAAAAAATTCAAAATTAAGTTTTTGTTTGATATGATGGATTTCATCGAATTACAATTCCCAAATCATTTTATGAAAAAAAAATAAAAAATTTTAGTCGCGACTTTTTCCATTTCATTTACGATGTCGTTACGTCTTTTTGCATTTCAGGTGACGATATGTATGTACATACATACATACCTAGCATATAAGTTCTTATGCATTGAGTGCAAAAGAGTGTATTTTAGTACCGAACGAAATGAAATTTTATGCTCCTAAATATTTCTTGCTTAGCACCATATAAAAGTGTATGTATGTATAGTATCGGTCATATCTATAGCACGCCATTTCAAAGTGATATTGTGTGTCACTTATGTTTATTTATTAATTTTTAAGAATTTTCAATTAAAATATAGTTCATTCTCAGACAAACCCGATACAAACCCAAGCTTAATAATTTGTAGAAAGCTACAAAAAAGTGCAACAAATTTTCACATAAATTTCAAACTTTTTTCTCGGAAGTGTTAGAATTTTTTTGAGTACACAGTTTTTTAGCCCCTTCAATTTTAATCTGATAATGTGCAAATTTGAAGTGGCTACGAATTACCGTTTATTTTGTAGATTTTTTTTTCGCATTGGCTTCCATACAATGAATAAACTCAATTTATTTTTATATGGAAGAAATCCGCAACACCCTTGGCGAAAAAAATTCTAAACAATCAACGGTAACTTTTAGCCACTTGAAACTTGCACATTATCAGACTAAAATTGAAGGGACTAAAAACTCAAAAAAATTCTAACACCGCCGAGAAAAAGGTTTGAAATTTAGGTGAAAATTTGTTGGACTTTTTGTAGTTTTCTACAAATTGTTACACATGGGTTTGTATGGGGTTTGTCTGAGAGTGAACTGTATTTTAATTGAAAATTCTTAAAAATAAATGAATAAACATAAGTGGCACACAATATCACTTTGAAATGGCATGCTATAGATATGACCGATACTGTACATACATTTTTACACATACATATGTAGATATGTACATACATGTGTATGTAATGTTGCATAACAAGCCCATTAATTCAAGTAATTGTTTTCTTTTGTTTTGTTAACTCCATTGAATTAACTGATTTTATGAATTAATACATTTATTTGTAATTTTTTATGGAATCGGCATCGGCATCGGCCGATTCTTTCCCCATAAGCCGATTAATCGGCATCGGCATCGGTACCTAAAAAAAAAATGGAATCGGTCGGACGCTACCACGAGTGCTTTGATCGCCCATGATTGCGTGATGGCGGACGGAAGGGAGTAAGGGGACACACAGTCCATTGATACTAAGCATGTAAACGCAAAACCAGCAAGAAGTTGCAAGTTTTATGAACAGCTGATTATTTTGTTATTTTCCGACGCAATTTTCTAAGAAAAATAGTATTTCCCATCTTATTATATATTTAAATAAATTTATTTTGTCAATTGCAACTCTAAAAGCACCACAAACAATTCTTTTGGTAAAGTGAATTTCATTAATCATCATCATTCCATCAGCTGTTTTTATACCCGAGCGCACTTGTGCACAAGGGTATTATAACTTTGTTCACATAACGGTTGTTTGTAACAGGCAAAAGGAATCGAGATAGATATAGACAAATGTATACATAAATGATCAGGATTAAAAGAGAAATCGATTAAGCGTCCGTCCGTCCGTCTGTGCACACGATAACTCGAGTAAAAATTGAGATATCTTAACGAAACTTGGTATGTGCACTTCTTTCGGGCGTAGGACGGATGGTATTGAAAATGGGCAACATCGGACAATAACCACGCCTACCTCCAATATAACGGTAATTTTCCGAAATACGAAAACTGCGATATTTTAGTAACTACTGAAGTTATTCACTCAAAATTGATATTTACAATAAGTTTTAGACGAAAAATAAGAATATTATAAATTTTTGGAAAATGGGCGTAGCCACGCCCACTTATGGTTACATGTGTATAATTTGGTAACCGCTGCACTAATTTCTTCCAAGCTTGGCACAGTTGTTAACCTTGGTATAACATACGAAATGGCCGAAAATTTTTAAAATCGGACAATAACCACGCCCACATCCCATATAACGGTAATTTAGAGAAATACGAAATCTTCGATAAATCAGTAATTATTGAAGCTAATTTATTCAAAATTGATGTTTGCAACAATTCTTTACCAAGAAATACGTTTAGGATACAATTTTTAAAAATGGGCGTGGCACCGCCCACTTATGATCACATATATGTATCTCGGTAACCCTTCTACCAATTTGTACAAAATTCGGTGTGGTTATTATGCCTGCCACATAGAAGCAAAACGTTGAAAATTATTGAAATCGAACTAAAATTACGGCCGCTTTTCATATAACAGTAAATTTCAGAAATGCTTGAAACTTCAATATTTCGAAATTTAAGGACGCTAATTTACTCAAAATGGATACACCCCGGTTTACCATGTAGCGGTAGCTTTCGGAAAGGTGAAAAACATATATTTAATACTTGCGCCGGGTATTTAATGTTCGGCTCCGCCCGAACTTAGACTTTCTTACTTGTTCTTACTAGCAAATAGTTACTAGTAAAAATTTATCCACTAAAAATCCTGTAAAACTTGCAAGTTCAGCTGTAATTTTTGCTCTCTCAATTCTCACTCTTTTGCTGGTGTCTTGCAAGGTTTTGCGTACGAAAACGCCTTCCAGTAAAATTAATACTGGATTTTACTGGATAGTGCGTGCGCGAACAGGGCTAATACCACATGAAAATTCGTTCGATCAGCACTTTCGACCACAGTCGAAGATCGAATGCAACTCATAATAGGCAGGGTCCTATTTTTTCATTTTTGGCAAATGCATTGAGTTTGCGATGATTTTCAAAACTTGCATTTTTTTGCCACCTTCCCTTTCAAGCCAGACTGGAAAGTGGTCATAATTATCATAACGAATGTCACCAACAGATTTTTTGATCTTTTGCCGATCCCGAATGTGCTCACTTGTGTTACACTCCTTTGAGGTGTGTTTACTTCCTGACCCGAAGGCCGTTTCTCCCTGTAAGAAACCAGGCCTGCGAGATTTCTTCGCGAAATCGTAACTGAAGAGTGCTTTCTTCACTGGTATTACAGCTGGAATCGTTGGATTTTTCAGAAAACGCACGGCGCACTATAGGCAAAACACGAGTTTTTTTTTTGAAGAAGATAAATGATCATATAATATAGGAAAACTATAGAGAAGTTACAACAACAATAACTTTAACCTCAAAATACCATTCAAAATGTCACTTTTTTGAAATTTTGGATTTTGGCTCCCATTCCACTAGAAAACACTATACTTAATACACCATTAGCACTGTTTCTGAAAGATTTCTCATTATTTTATCTTAAGACTCGATTTTTGGGACATTGGATGCTGTACCCGAGTGGCCAGATTGGAAAAAGAAAAGCTTCCTTTAAACTCTAATAACTCGTAAACTATCAGCTTTCACAAAAAAATTTATATAACAAAAATGGTTATACTGGTCGATATCTTTACGAAAGTGCAGCATTTAACCCTTTAATGCAGAGTCTATCATATATGAAAAATAAAATAAAACCAAAAAAAATATTAAAAATAAAAATAAATAAGAAGTATGTTGAAAACATATCGTCGTCTCAGAAAACGAATGTCGAATTTTACAAAACATGGTTTTGAGAAAATTTACTTTGAAGTTTAAGGTCGAATTAATCCGAAACTGTACGGTAGATTTTTGTAATTTTTGAAGGAGACGTAGTTGGTGTTATTAGTTTTGATTTTCCATATTTCTAAATTTAATATCTCTTAACGTTAATGAGAAAATTGACTTTTCATTCCGTATGCATTTGTCGTAAGTATCGTTTACTCACCACTTTGTTTTGTCCATAGAACATACGACAATACTAAAGTATCTATTTCAACGACGATGGTATAATTTGATGAAAAAACCAGACATATTTATTAAATAATGATTACTTATTAGAAAAAATATAACAAAAACATATTAATGTATTTATTAAAAAAAATCGGTGATCTCTTATGCTGTAATGTATGTTACGAACATAAGTTTTCTTTATATAAAAACAAAAAACAATACTTAAATTCAGTCTTTTGTACATTTTTATTTCTTTCATTTCATTGGAGACTCAGTGCAAGCTAAAATTTAAAAATTTAAAATTTTAAAATTAGTTACTTAGTTTAATTTCCAATTTTAATTGTGTCGTTATAGTAGAGGACCATCGAAGTGTCGTAAGTTCGAAGTTTTGCGATACATACGACAAATGTTTTATGATTAAAAAAGATTACATTTGTATGGGAATTTGTCGCATGTGCCACATACGACAAATGTTTTATTATTTAAAAAAAAAGTACGTTTGTATGGGTATTTGTCGTATATGACGCATTTTCAGCACATACAACAAAAGGCATACCCAATCATTAATATTATGTAACATACGACAAAATGCGCACGAAATATCTCAAAAACTAAGGAATCGTGATTTTGCACATTCGTCATCGGTTTTCTGAGGCGACGATATTGAGAACCATTTTGCCTATGCCTTGAAAGGGTTAAAAAGCGTTTCATATATGACAAACTCTGCATTAAAGCGTTAAATGCTGCACTTTCGTGAATATATCGACCAGTATAACCATTGTTGTTATATACATTTTTTGGTGAACGCTGATAGTTTACGAGTTATTAGAGTTTAAAGGAAGCTTTTCTTTTTCCAATCTGGCCACTCGGGTACAGCACCCAATGTCCCAACAATCGAGTCTTAAGATAAAATAAAGATAAATCTTTTAGAAACAGTGCTAATGGTGTATTAGATATCGATGGCTGAGTGGAAGATCGACCTATCTCTGCAGCTAAACTCCCTGTCTCAGAAAACTTTTCAAGAACGCCCTGTTTCAGAATTTCATTAAAAAACGCCCTATTTCAGAATTTTATTGAAAAATATCCTATCTCAGAGTTTGGCTGAATAATGCCCTATCTCATAATTCGGTTCAAAAACGCCCTATTTCAAACGAAAATACTGTAACGAAGCGTTTTATTCGCCCCGCCGCTTCTTCTACAATGCTGGGGTATACTCGCCGTGTCCAGGGTTCGTTACAATAAATTTGTAGTTTCGGGGCTCTGGTAAATCGCACTTTATTAATTTAATTTTCTTAATTTCTATAAAGAACATATAACAAATAACAAAATTTGCTGGCGTCACTTGCAGTGGTTGGGTAACGGCTTCCTGTCCCGTTATGGGCCCGTTAGGCGGTAGTGGCGTGGCTTCAATTCTGNTGGTGTGTGTGTACCACTCACAAGCAATCGCTCCATTCAGCGGTAGTTCTCACTATCAAATATGGTTTTTCTACCTTTGAGGGGTGATGTCTTGTGGTGTGTGTACCACTCACAAGCTATCGCTCCCTTCAATTGTAGTCATTCACTCGCGACCACAGCTCCGTGCTGACTGCCTATTTTCTGGCTGTGCTCTGTATTTTATGGGCTGTGTGCTTGATGTTGCGTGGTCGTGCAGCCACATGTTGCTGTGTGATGTTTCGTTGCCATGGTCACAAAGATGCTGTCGTGTGTTGCTACGAGTTGTGTTGTTATGAGTTGTGTTGCTTGACTGGCTGTTCTGCGGTGTCGTATTGCTTGTGCGTGTGTTGCTTGACTGGCTGTTGTGCGGTGTCGTATTGCTTGTGTGGGCTAAATTTCTTGTTGAACATTTAGTCCTCACACTCCCCCCCCCACTTCGGAGGTTCAATGCTCCTTCACCCTTGGCCGTATGCGCGCTTTCCCTCTATACACGGTGACCGGTAGTTCTCTGTGCGGAACCTCTGGCGTGCCCTGCACGTTCCCTGGTCGATTCTCCCGAAGACGCTGCGGATTCTCTCGGCAATTTCCGGATATTGGTCTAACACCGGTCCGTCGACATCACTAGCCATGACCTCGATCCCTTCTGGAGGCATCTCTGGTTGCTGCTGTTTTGGCTCCGATTGTGGATGTGGTGATGTGCGGCGGTTGTGTGCGTGACGGTCGAGTGTGTAGCGGCCGTCGGCGCCGTGAGGGCGCGCGTAGTGCTGACGCCGGTATGTACGGCGGATCCTGGCGTGGTGACGTAGGAGGGCGTGCTACTGACGCTGCTGGGTGCAGCGACTGCAGTAGGGGCAGCGGATATCCGCTGTCTAGTTTGCACATTAGTCATGTGCGCTGCGGCGTCGTGGATGGTGGCGACGCGTGTCGTCCCGACTGCGGCGTGGGCGTTGACTGCCCTTATGGCTGCGGCGCGGCGCGCGGTGGTGCTGTCCGTAAGCTGCGTGTGTCGCGCGGCGGCGTCGGCTGCGTCGGCGCGTGCCGTCGCGGCGTTTCGTATGCCGGTAGTGGGCTGTGACCCCAGTACCTGGGTGCGAGGACGTTTCGCTTCCTCCTCCTCTATGCGTTCGCGTATGCGTTTGACGCTGTTCGCCCACTTGTTGTTGACTTCCATTTTGATGTTGTTATTTATTTTTTTTTTATTTTTTTTTCCTCTGGTAGCTTCCGAAATTCTGATGTTCGCTCTCCGGTGGTTCGCGGTTGAATGGCTGGTTGGAGTGGCTTACGAAATTAAAGTTGGTTAATTAATTCAATTATTTGTGTGGTCGTCCCTTTTTTTTTTGTGTCTCCTTGTGTCTATATGGCCTCGCTGGTATGATACGTCTTTAATTCCGTGATATTGGCCGTCTTTTCCCTTCCTCCATCGGTCTTGCGTAACTGGACGATCACCGGTGATATGTACCTCAGGATTTTGTAGGGGCCGTCATATTTGGGGGCCAATTTCGCTGCGAATCCGTCCGCGGCCTTGGATAGATGGTGTTCCTTGGCGAGAACTAGTTCGCCAACCCTAGGAGTCCATTTTCGCCGTCTGAGGTTGTAGTGGCGGGCCTGATCCGTCGCCGCTCTCTCCATATTTTGCCGGACAATCCTGAATGCCTCCTGCATCCTACTGGACTTCTCCTCGGCAGTAGGGGGAACAGTGCCTGTCCCGATGTTGACCTCGTCAAAGAGTGCTCCAGGTAGTCGTGGCTCACGCCCTTGGACGAGAAAAGCTGGGCTGTACCCCGTAGAGGCGGTGACGCTGGTATTGATGGCTAGCTCGATTTCGGGGAGGAGGTCATCCCATCGCTGGTGTTGCGATCTGGTGAGCTGAGCTATTATTCGCTTGACCGTTCGGTTAGCGCGTTCCGTTGGGTTCTCCTGGGGGGTGTATGGCGCGGTAAACTGTTGTCGTATTCCCATCTCTTGGAGGTAGCGTTGCCACAGCGTGCTGGTGAACTGGACGCCGTTGTCCGAGATGAGTATCTTCGGAACGCCAAATCTAGCTAGGATTCGTTCTCTGAATGCACGGCGCAGTCCTTCTGCCGTGGCGCGTCTCATTGGGACTAGCTCCACCCATTTGCTGAAGCGGTCGAAGAATACCAATAGCATGGTGTTGCCATGTGTGGATCGCGGTAGGGGTCCGACGAAGTCTGTGCAGACCGTCGCGAAGGGCTCCGCAGCCACCTGTGAAAGCATTTTTCCCGCGGGTTTCTGTTGTCCTTCCTTGTATTTTTGGCAGGAATCACACTGGCGCACGTAGCGGCTGATGTCACGGAACATACCTGGCCAATAGTATCGGTTGGCGATCCGTGCCACTGTCCGTCGGATGCCCATGTGGCCGGCGCTGGGTACATCGTGGTTCTCCTGTAGTACTCGCTGGCGAAGGGGGGTTGGTACACATAACTTCCAGGGCACTGTTTCCTCATCCTGGCTTCGGCATGGGATATGGCGGTAGAGTTGTCCGTCCTGCACCATATAGTCAGCGTATTTCTCCGGGTTTGCGCGCACTTCGCCCACGCGCTTATGCCACCACTTGCATTGTGGTTCCGTCGTTATCGCTTGCCGAAGGGTCTCCAGTGGTTGCCGTGATAGTGCGTCCGCGACTAGGTTGAGCTTCCCTTTTCGATATTCTATATCGAATGTATGCTGTTGTAGTTCTAGGGCCCACCTCGCTATACGGCCGGAAGGGCTCTCGATAGAGTTCAGCCACTTCAACGACATGTGGTCGGTGATCACCTTGAACCTGTATCCCTCTAGGTAGGGCCTCATCTTCCGGATTCCCCAAACAATGGCAAGACACTCCTTCTCTGTGGGCGAGTAGTTGACCTCCGCTTTGCTCAATTTCCTGCTGGCATAAGATATTACGCGTTCGCCTCCTTCTAATTCTTGTGTCAATACCGCTCCCAAGCCAAAGTTACTAGCGTCCGTCTGTAGGGTGAATTTCTCGTTAAAATCCGGACAGGCGAGTACGGGGGCCTCGGTGAGTTTCCGCTTGAGGGTGTCGAAGGCCTCTTGTTGCTCGACTCCCCACTTCCAATGCTTACCCTTTTTCAGGAGTGCAGTTAGTGGTTGGCTTAACGTGGCGAAATCGGGCACGAAGCGACGGTACCACGATGCTATCCCGAGGTATTGGCGTACTTCCTTCACGTTAGACGGTGGTTTTAATTCTCGGATCGCGGCCACCTTCTCGGGATCGGTGTGGATTCCCTTTTCACTTACCACATGACCCAAGTATCGGAGTTCCTTCTTGAAGAAGTCGCACTTCTCGGGGTTGATGCGGAGATTTGCGCGTTGTAGTCGTGATAGTACTTCCCGTAGGTTTTGTGCATGCTCCTCGAGGGTGGAGCCTATGACGATGATGTCGTCTAGGTAGGCGAAAGCGTGGGGTTCCATTTCTGGGCCGATGACCTGGTCGAGTGCTCTTTGAAATGTTGCTGGTGCGGAGTGTAGGCCGAACGGCATGACACGCCATTGAAATAGTCCGCGCCCCGGCACGGTGAAGGCTGTGTACGGGCGACTGTTCGGTTCCAGGGGTATCTGCCAGTAGCCGTTTTTGAGGTCTAGGCTGCTGATGTACTTAGCCCGCCGTAACTTGTCCAGTATCTGTTGTATTCTGGGTAAGGGGTATGCGTCGGGTACTGATCGGGCATTTAGTTGCCGATAATCCACGCACAACCTCCACTTACCATTTTTCTTCCGAGCCAACACGATGGGCGCGCTATGCGGGCTACAGGAGGGTTCGATGCACCCTTTGGAGATGAGCTCGTCGATCTCTGCGTTGATGATGGCCTGCATCGATGGGTTGCGCGGAAAGTACCGCTGCTTAATTGGGCGGTCATCGGTCATGATGATCCTGTGCTCCGCCACGTTGGCCACTCCGCTCATGGTTTCAAAC
>NW_016157231.1:43025-52855 GCF_001687245.7 Rhagoletis zephyria
ATGTATCTCGAGGGCTACCGTTATCCTCTCTCCGCTTCCTACGGCTGCCATGTACTCCGCTAAGGTGGTGGATATGAAACTCTTCGAGGCACCGGTATCGATGACGGCCTCGACTAGCTCCCCACCCAAGTGGACTAGGGCGTACAGTCGACCGTGATCCTGACGCATGGTTATGGGTGTCTCGGCGCTGGGTTCGGTGGGCTCACCGCGCCTTCTTCTTGGTGAAGCCCTCCGCCGTTTCCCTGACGCCGGCGACAGCATTCGATCGTGCGGACATTGGCTCGACCGCACTCCCAACAGAATATCTTCCGTGCGTTGCGGCATCGCCTGGCATAATGTCCTTCCTGCCCACATCTCCTGCATACGTTGTTGGGGTCGAAGCTCTGGTTTCTGGATAGGTCACGACAATGTGTGTCCGTCGCTGAGCGGTGTGGTGTAACTGGCGGGTGGCGTTGTGTCGTCCGCACCAGTCGGGTGCGATGAGATGGTTCATCCGGTTGAGTGGTGGTCCTCATCGGGTTGTGGCCGGTGACATGCCTTGCCACCTCCCGCCGTGATGTCTCCGTCGTCCGTCTGTGGCCTTCGTGGATACACTCGTACTCTTTCGCGAGCGTGAGTAGTTCAGATAGAGTGGTGAAATCCCGCCGCCGAATGTATAACAAGTAATCGGGGTGACTGTTGCGGAAAATTCTTTCCAAACGCTGCTCGCTGCTATACCCGGCATGTCGCATCAGGTTCTGTATCGCGATTACGTACTCCTTATATTTCTCCCGTGGGTGCTGCCGTCTCTGCCGTATATCGTCCTCGAGGCGTTCGAAATACCGAGTTGGCAGGAAGAAGCGTAGGAAGTCGCGCTTGAAGGTTATCCAGCTACTCCAGTGTTCGTTGTTGTTGCGGTACCAGTGAAGAGCGGTGCCGCACAGCAACTCGGGCATGGTCTTTGGCAGGAGGTCCACGTTCAGGGCGTACACCTCGGCCAGTTCCTCCAGTCGCTCTACAAAAACTAGCGGGTCTCGCCCACCATCATATTTCACTGACCACTTCCTTACCTGGTCGATGATAGGTGCAAACGTGTGGGTTGGTGCTTGATTTGCAGGGTTGGCTGTTCCTGCGTTCGACCCGGCGGTTGTTGTCGGCGGGTGCTGGTGTAGGGGCAGCTGGTGCTGGTACGATGGCACCACCAACTGGCTCCGTGTTGCATTTTCCATGAAATTAGACGTACTCTCCCCACTTTCCTCCGGTGGTACTGGTGTTTTATGCTCATCCTCGTCTTCCGAGGCAGCCTCGTTGTCTCTGTTGGTGATTCCTATCGCCTGGAATTTGGTATGGATCTCTGGGTCGGTGTGCGCCTTAGCCGCCAGTGCCGTTATGCGCTTGCGTATTTCTCGGGCGGTACCCGCGCACTCGATTCCCAATTCCTGTGCGATGGATACTAGTTGCTCCTTGGGTATATCATCTAACCATGCTGTGTTAATCACCTCCGCCATCTTGTTCGTATCAAACATATAATAATTTTCCCTTTACACGTGCACGATTTACCAAGGGTCCCTGCTCGGGCGCCAATTGTAACGAAGCGTTTTATTCGCCCCGCCGCTTCTTCTACAATGCTGGGGTATACTCGCCGTGTCCAGGGTTCGTTACAATAAATTTGTAGTTTNGTTGCTGTGTGATGTTTCGTTGCCATGGTCACAAAGATGCTGTCGTGTGTTGCTACGAGTTGTGTTGCTATGAGTTGTGCTGCTATGAGTTGTGTTGCTTGACTGGCTGTTGTGCGGTGTCGTATTGCCGCTTATGTTGTAGATGTTTGTGTGGGCTGAATTTCATACTGAACATTTAGTCCTCACAATACATTGAAAATAAGCTGAGATAGGGCATTTTCGAATTGGCTGCCGAGATAGATCAATCTTCCACCAAGCATCGATATAGTGTTTTCTAATAGAATGGGACCCAAAATCCAAAATTTCAAAAAAAGTGACATTGTGAACGGTATTTTGAGGGTTAAGTTATTGTTGTTTTAACTTCTCTATAGTTTTCCTACATTACATGGTGATTTATCTTCACGATCCATTGTCCATTATCTCTTTTCTAACCGAAGATCTACGATTTTGAAAAAAACTCGTGTTTTGCCTATAGTGCGGTGCAATAAAATATATAAATTGGTTGCAGCCATATCAATAATATGATAAGAAGATGTGATCATTGGATTTCGGGTCTTAACTCGAATATGGTAGCGACCCATAAGTACGTCCATTAAGTCTACTTCGCCCATGTGTCTATTATATTCCCGTATGATTTGGGGACAGTCCACCTCGAGGTAATTCTTTTGCTTTCGATCATAACAGGCTACCTTTGATTCCTGATAGGATGGGTTTGACCTCAACCCATTTGGCTCGACATGATTAAGCTGGCATTTCAGGGTACTATTTTATATATATATAAGGAAAATTTGAAAGTTAGGGGGGGGATCGAGCCCCCCCCTGCCCCTACCTGGCTACGCCCATGGATGGTGCCTAATTTTTGTGCTACACATCTGCACAAGCGACTTGTTTTTGGTATTGTATGTTGTTGTTGTGGCAGCATACAAGTTCCCCAAAGGGTTTTTGGGGAGTGTTGCTGGAGTGACAGTCCTTGGCCAGATATAAATCTGGGTCATTCCGGTTACGTAGCCCCGACTGTCGTGGGAACGTTTGGTATTGTATCGAACACTTTGGTTCCTTCATCAGCAAGTCCTCTTATACGAAATAAAGGATCGTATCCTGGTTGTCCTCTTTTAATTCGTTGACTTTCATCCTGAAAAGACAGGCACTTCTTTATAAACTTTTTTACAGGCATCGTGTTCTGAATCATTGGAAATGCGTTTTTGCTCCAGTAGCTCTCTAATTTAGGGTATCTATAAAGAGAAATGTACATAAGAATTCCAATATAATACCAAATTTCTTCTGGATTGGTTTTAAAATTTGTATTGATGTTTCCCATATAAGCTGGCAATCAATTGTATTATTTTTTCTGAGAAAAAATAGTTAAACGAATCAATTGCAGTCAACAGCTCTTTTAGTGTTGGTGGCAGTCCGGAGTCTCCCTGAAACGCTACATCATTGACATGCAACTAGATCTGCCTCTTACGCCATGTTATGCTCGAAAATTCTTTTGAATGTTTGTATATTTCATTCAATGCTGAAAAAGAATATGTTTGACTGTTAGAAAGTAAATTTACGTAATAGATACCCCCATTTTAGAGAGGGCATGAACCGCCATTCACAAAAATGCAACCGCCGACCACCTAGGCCCCCTATATCCTACGTTTATACGCACGTATTATTTGCAAATAACTAAATCACGCAAATAAGTATTGATTAGTGGTACTATTTGCAAATAAACGCAAGACGCCGCCATTCTTAGGTCTATTTTCTTTTTCGATGGTCATCTTATTATTCTTCTTCTTTTTTGGCGCTGTAACCACCTAAGCGATTTTGGCCGAGTTCAGCAAAGCACGCCAGTCGTTTCTCCTCTGTGCAAAGTGACGCCAATTGGACACGCCAAGTGAAGCCAAGTCCTTCTCCACCTGATCTTTCCGTCGCAGTGGGGGCCTCCCTCCCTCTGCTACCACCAGCGGTGGATCGTCGGTGTCCATTCGGACGACATGACCAAGCCAGCGGAGCCGCTGTATTTTAATTCGCTGCACTATGTCCATATCGTTGTAAAGCTCATACAGCTCATCGTTCCATCGTCTGCGGTACTCGCCGTCGCCAACGCGTAAAGGCCCGTAAATCTTCCGCAAAATCTTTCTCTCAAACACTCCAAGAGCCGCCTCATCGGATGTTGTCATTGTCCATGCTTCTGCGCCATATACCAGCACGGGCATGATGAGTGACTTATAGAGCGCGGTTTTCGTACGTCGAGAGAGGACTTTACTCCTGAATTGCCTACTCAGTCCAAAGTAGCACTTGTTGGCAAGAGTGATTCTACGTTGGATTTCAATGCTGACATTATTATCGGTGTTAATGCTGGTTCCCAAGTAAACGAAATTCTCTACTTTCTCGAAATTGTAACTGTCAACAGGGACGTGGGTGCCAAGGCGCGAATGTGCTGACTGTTTGTTTGATGACAGGAGATACTTCGTCTTGTCCTCGTTTACCACCAGACCCATTCGCTTGGCTTCCCTATCCAACTTGGAGAAGGCAGAACAGACTTCGCGGTTTTTGTTACCGATGATGTCGATGTCATCGGCATAAGCCAGCAATTGCACGCTCTTGTCATCTTATTGCCTTTATATAATCAAGACGTTGCCATTTTTAACTCATTCATTCATTCATATTATTGCTATTTTATAATCAGGCAATATCAAAAAAAGAAATTTTCACCATCGAATAAACAGTGAGTTAGGTATTTGCAAATCTATATACATATATAATACGCGAAGGCATTTTTTGTACACCATAAAAGATCTGAACCGTTCGTTCGATTTTCAAAAATGGGGTGTCAAATTAAAGCGTTTGGCATGTAGATGTGCAAATTGGTTATATTTTTTCGAAAACGAGTTGCCACCTGTTTAATAATTAAACTCAAGTTTTTTACTAATCAATGCCCTCAGATCCGCACCGTCCGTTCGATTTTCAAAAGTGAGGTACCAAATTAAAGGGCTTAGGGTGTGGATGTTCAAGGTTTTACTTTTTCGGAAAAGTTGCCACCTGTTAAGAAATTAAGCTCAAATTAATTAAAAATTTAAATCAATTATTAAATATGGGTATCAACCGAAATGGGTTTGAAAAGGCTTTATTACTTAACTACGTATAGGAGGGTTGCCACATGTTAAAAAAATGTTATTCAATTTTAATTAAAGGAATTTGGTATCGCTATATGGGTGTCATACAAAAGAGGTTTAAGAAGGTAAAAGTTTGGAAATATTTTGAATAGGGTTGCCACCTATTTGAGAAGTCTAATTGAACTATTTTATACCCAAGTTATATGAAATATTAACGATTGGTGTCAAATGAAAAAGCTTCAAGAAATACTTAGTTTGACAATTTAGAAAATATTTGATGTGTTTGAGGGCTGCCCCAGTTTAAAGGGCTAAACTAAAATATTTAATAAGTTAAATGAATTGCTAACCGATGGTTATCAATGGAAATGGATTTTAAAATCCTTTATTTAAGAACTATATTTAGGAGGGTTGCCACGTGTTTAAAAAATAAATTTCCACTTAATTCATCAGTTACTTGAAATATTTATAACAATGTCAGACGAAAAATATTTAGAGAATAGTTCGAAAATGATGTTTAAGGGGGTTGCCGCCTGTTTTGAAAGTGGTAAGTTACATGAAATTTTAAAATATGGTTATCAAAAGGACGACTGTTAAGAAATCTTTAAATTAAACATTTGGTTTTTTTTGCTGAAAAAAATTAAGCTCAAATTATTTAATAAGTTAAATGGATTGTCAAAAGATGGGTATCAATCGAAATGGGTTTGAAAATAATTTATTTCTAAACTGTATTTAGGAGAGTTGCCATGTGCTTAAACAATTAAATTCAACTTAATTCATCAGTTAATTGAAATATGTTTAACAATTCCAGTCGAAAGATTTTAGTTTGAAAATACTTTTAAAGGGGTTGCCACCTGTTTGAAAAGTCGAATTTGTTTTACTTATACGAAAGATATATAAATGAAATATCGAAATATTAATGTCACACGAAAGAGTTTTAAGAAAGCTATAGGCTGATAATATTTTTAATTAGAGTTGCCATCTATTTTTTTTTAAGGTCATCACATCTGCACCGTTATTTCGAATTTCCAAAATGATAAGTCAAATTAAAGTACTGGGATTCTACATAGATGTGCACAGGTTTTATTTTTTGAAGTTACAGGGAGATTTGAAATTTCATGATATGAAAACCGACACCATGCGAGACCTCTCATCACTGAGAAATGGCTTAGATTAATCATTAGGAATATTATTAGGGGTTTTTGAATAGGGTTTCACCTGTTTAAAAAATTTAATTAAATGTTGGCNCATGATATGAAAACCGACACCATGCGAGACCTCTCATCACTGAGAAATGGCTTAGATTAATCATTAGGAATATTATTAGGGGTTTTTGAATAGGGTTTCACCTGTTTAAAAAATTTAATTAAATGTTGGCGTTTTGACGCCATGCGGGTTCACTAGTTATTTTTATTTGCAAATAGCTTACGTATAAATGTAGTAAATATGTAACAAAATCACAAACCGATACGAATTAGCAGCTAATAGTTATTTACGTTGAACTGTCAAATGACCGAATTAAGAAGAGGCGGGTGGTTAACCCACCGAGCAATTATCCACAATATTTTTGCGAAAAACTACTACGAGTTATGTGCAAAAATACAGTGGATGACGTAAGGGGTTTCGGCCCCGTTTCTTTCGCAACACAGAAAGGAGAATTCTACTTAGTACGGGTTATAATCCCTAAGCGCGGCCAAAGACCGCCTACGCAGAACCTTCGCAAAAATACTGTGGATAATTACTCGTTGGGTTAAACACCCGCCTCTTCTTCATTCGGCTATTTGACAGTTTAACGTAAATAAAGGCGCTGGCCCAATGCAGGCTTGCTTTGCTTGCTTAGCTTTGAAAACTGTCAAAAGTTATTTGGAACATACTAAAACGTATGAAGGGTGGCCAAATGGCCGCTTTGCTTCACTTGCTTTAAGCGCCTCAAAGTTTCAAATAGGCAAATGTTTTATTTGAAAGCGTTTCGTAGGCTTTTGACAAAAAGATATGTTCCCGTTCTAAATCAATTCAAACAAACTGCTGCAGACTTTTATGTACAAAAATTGTCTTACGTAATTTAAAAAAATATATGTATAATATTAGTAATTCAAAGTTTAATAAAAAGTAATCTATGTTTCCATATTTATATTTAAGATGTCGCTGGATAAAGTAAAAAGTTGTTAAGTACAATTTTACAAATTTTACAGGAACTTTGAATACATTATTTTGCGTGTTTAAAGCAAAGCAAAACTCCATATAAATCAGAAGGATTCGTTCTCTGTTAAAAAATTTCGTATTATTTTCAGGGACCGTAACGGTTATAAGTTTTATTATAAAAATCTCTTTTTAATCGTTATTAACTGAGTTTTATTTTTTGCTCGGAAAATAACCGTTACGTTTTAAGTTTTATTCTTTGCTCGGAAAATAATGGTTACGTTTTAAGTTTTATTTTTTGCTCGGAAAATAATGGTTACGTTTTAAGTTTTATTTTTTGCTCGGAAAATATCGTTATTTCTTGAGTTTTATTTTTTGCTCAGAAAATAAAACTTAACTTTTGCGTATGCGTATGCGCTTTTTTGCACTATTTCTTTAGAAATGTGGTTCTCTTTGTTTCTGCCCTGGTATCTGTATTTTCATTACCAACTCCACAGTGGCGTTAAAGGTTCAATGCAGCCGCCCCCTGTCTATTCACGTATGTGCGTATGTCATTTGAGGCTTCATAAAATGTAGACTTATCAACTTTTCACACAAAGCTAGCGATATTTATGACGTCAGTAATTTATGATTAATGATGTCAAATTACTGGTAAGTCGTCTCTTGAAAAATCGATTTTTTTTTTTTAGTTTTTTGTTTCTAATAAATGTACACATAGGTTTAAATGTATGTATGTATAATTATTATCATTTCTTTGAAATGCAAAATTTAATTCACATTCATTTAAAAATAAATCTGAAAAGATTGTTTTGTATTTATTTTTTTTTTAATTTTCTGGAATTTTATGGCAAAATGATTCTTAGTGTAAGGAAACAGATCTTGACTTTTTAACTACACAGCTGGCTGCTTTGACAGCGTTCCAAGCCGCCATTTGGCAAAACGAGTTTTTGAAGTAAATCAAAGCAAATTAAAGTAAGCAAGGCGTGCAAAGCAAGCCTGCAATGGGCCAGCGCCTTAACTCTTAGCTGCAAATTCGTATCGGTTTGTGATTTTGTTACATATTGTTGAAATATTGTTTTTATTATCCCTAAACTATGTATATATGGGTCAATCCATGCAAAATTTACACTAAAAATTTTTTTCCGCTCAAATTATTTTTCTTTGCATTCTTCGGGTAAAATTTGACACGTATTTTTTTATTTTAATTTGACACATACAGTTTCCGACATATATTTTTTTGAACTTTAAGCATGCCAANATGGGCCAGCGCCTTAACTCTTAGCTGCAAATTCGTATCGGTTTGTGATTTTGTTACATATTGTTGAAATATTGTTTTTATTATCCCTAAACTATGTATATATGGGTCAATCCATGCAAAATTTACACTAAAAATTTTTTTCCGCTCAAATTATTTTTCTTTGCATTCTTCGGGTAAAATTTGACACGTATTTTTTTATTTTAATTTGACACATACAGTTTCCGACATATATTTTTTTGAACTTTAAGCATGCCAAAAAATAACTTTTTAATATATGCTCCGCGAAAACAAGCATTTTAATAAAAAACAAACTTAATCATCGTACCATTTATGACTTTTTCTTGGCTTTCATATGAGAAGTCGATACAATTATTTTTTAATACAACAAATTGGATATTAAAAAAATAATAACAAATTAATTTTTTTTTTCAAATTTAGTAATGATTTTTTTTTTTATATTTTATTGAAAACTGTTCTTCAAATACTTATGTAAAGCCTGTAAAAATTTCAGAATGGGTAGTTCAAAATTACGCTTATAATCAAATTTTAAATAAGTGCGAAAGCGCTAAAAACGCGCGCTCTCCTTGGCGTGCACCATCTATCTATGTACTGAATGTAGTTATTTATTTTTTATTAGGGTTCTAATTACGCCCTTCTACAATAATGAATATGAATATCTACATTTTATTTGCTGAGGCACGCCTTTTCCCGGTTTTACAAAGCTTTCTATTTTGAAATCGTTACATCGTGCGTGCCTGATATAGGGCTTGTTCGAGTTGCAATCACAACAGCTGTGTTGCACGATTTCTTAAAGTATCACGTTCGATGTGAAATTGTGGCAACATTGGCAAAAGCATCGCGTTCTAACTGTAAAAAATTCGGAAATTGTTGCGCGCAAAGTCAAGTAAATCGGCATCACAAATTTTTTTGTTTGCACGATTGCCATGGAAGACGAAAGGTGAGCAAAATAGTTTATATTAAAATGTATTATTTTTAATTTATCATATACATATACATTATCTAACAATATTTGTGTTTATTGTATATTTCAGTGAAAACCTGAGCAGCACTTTAAATAAATTGCTAATACGGTGTCGGCTAGATATGGAGCCGGAATTCGTTGCAGGAAAAAAGAAAAAATCGGTCCTCTGGGGCAAAGTCCTGGTGAAAATGAAAGAGGTGAACCCTGAAATCACGCAGTCGAAAGAAGTGATCCAAAGAAAGTTTTTGAACTTGCTGGCGTCATATAAAAGGATCAAAAAGCGGAACAACTCAACTGGGAGGGATGCCACAACATGGGATTTTTATGATGACTTCGATAATGTGTATGGCAGGCGACACTCCATTCAACCTCCAGAGCAAAATCTGCAGTCCTCTCTTCCAGGATTGAGTGAAATAAATGTTAATGAAAATGAGAGTGATTCGGATGGAAGAGACTTTGAAACGAGTGTTGCAAGCACGCCAAGAAAACGCAGTAAGCCTTCAGCAAATGAAACACTTGTATTCTTCAAGGAAGAAGCTGCCAATGAACAAAAGCGCCATGAGGAAGTATTGAAGTTGGAAAAAGAAAAATTGGAAATTGAAAAGGAGAAAATTAAAGCCATGGAGGAGTTGAGAAAAGTGTTAGAGATGAGGACGCGGAACTGAGTCATATAACAAAACTTTATTTTTTTT
>NW_016157231.1:55138-67930 GCF_001687245.7 Rhagoletis zephyria
AAATTTATCTGAATTGAATGTGACTTTATTTAATAACATAAACGGAGAAATTAATTTTGTTTAAAAAAAGTTTATCTGAAATGAATATGATTTTATTTAATAATTTATGTAGTGCAAATATGTATATGCATACAAATGTAGACATTAAAAATAAAAATGAGTTCAATGTAACAAAAGGAAAATGTGTGCATGTACATATGTAAATAAAAACCATTATGAAACAAATAACATCTTTAAATTATTTCTTTTTTCAACGCCTTCATTAGTGTCATTGATGTTTTCCGGTAATTCGATTTACTGGATTATTTCCATCTTCTAAATTTACAAACGTATTCTCAACTTCGAAATTTGTTGTACTATTTCGTATTATGAAATTATGTAAAATTGAACAAGCTAACACGACTTTTGAAATATCTTTTTGAGATTTCACATCTATGTGATTTAAAATCTTAAACTTCTGCCTTAAAATTCCAAAGGCTTGCTCAATAAAAACGCGAGTAGAACTTAAATAGTAATTAAACTGCTTCTCTTCTCTTGACAAATGTCCATTATCTCTGTATGGAACCATTATGTATTTGGAAAGAGGATATGCTGAGTCTGCTAAAATTACAGCATCTTTAGCTAGATGAATCTGTCCAGAAGCTATTCCTTTGTAAAGTGGGCTATTTTTCCACACGTTAGCGTCGTGGCAGCTGCCCGGAAAGCCGATAAAAACATCCAAAAAACGAAAGGCGCTGTGGCATATGCCTAGAAATATGATACCAACTTATATAATTTTTTTTTATAAGAAATATTTTGGAAACGCATACCTGCATAATTATTGAATAGCTTCCTTTTCGATCATAATAGCTTATGGCATCTGTCCTCGGGGTGTTTATGTGGAAATGGGTTCCATCCAGGCACCCTACTACAAATGGAAAGGAGTTCACCCGGCTTTCTTGGAAATCTTCGATGATCTTGGTCTGCTGAGAAGCAGATGGCCAAGAAATCTCGTTTTTAAGCTTACATATAGCTTCAACGGTTTTAAAAAAGACTTTGTGGGCTGTTCCTTTTCCAATACCAAATCTGTCAGAAAGTTCACGATAGGTGACCCTACTATTGCCCAGTTTCCATAATGTTATGTGCAAGCTCTGCTCCAATGAGTACTCACCGGGAACATTTGAAAAAAATGGTTCGAGTTCAGTCTTCAATTTCTATAAATATACCTATTACAATTTTTTATTTCAAAATCAAAGTCACACAACTTACACTAAATGTTTCACCGGACATCCGAAAATGTGTAAAATAAATGTCATTTGGATACAATTTAATCGTTTTAAAAAAGTGAACCGTTTTCGTCACATTTCTCCTCCGACACAATTCCTGTCTCATCCAATTTCTTTTCTTTATGCGCTTCATTCTTTTTTTTGCCATTATCATAAGAAAATTACCGTCCGTTTCGAAATTATCCAGCAAAATATTTATAGAAAACTCCATTATTTTTAATTTGCGTATTAATTTTTGTCAATCTATGCAAAACAAGCGCTGAACATCAGAAAAGTATCAGCTGAGCAGTTGCACCAGGGTTGCAAACGACAATCAGAGCAGCAGTATTGCCGCTTTTATTACGTGCCTCGAACAAGCCCATAGTCTTGCACTTTTAAATGTTTTTATTCTGCTTCTTCCTAGTCCTGAACATTGTTATACAAAAACGAGATATTGGGTAGTGATGTTTCCAAAAGCCACAATTTTTTTAATTAGAAAAAACCTGTATTCGAGAAAAACGTTTTAAACATTTGGATTGTAATGTTAACCTAATGGGGAAACCAAAATATGTTCGTCCATAACTTTTTAAATAGCCTAGCTGGCGGAATGGGGATTTCACATACACATGGAAGAGTAGTTGCAGAATACGATAACATATAAAACTCAATTCTTTCTTAAGTCGACTCAGGCGGTTATTGGTTATGACCACAGATAATATATCCATACCAAGTTCCAGTACTCTACCATGAACACTTCCAGAGATATGGGTGTTTCCAGCGGAAGGTCCACCACGACAAAAAAAATAAAAGTTTTATATCTAACGTATTTACGGGCCGATTTGTCTGCTTTTTAAAATATATACTGGCTATGTAAGTAGAATCATGTTTGCATAAAATGGTCTTCCTAGGTGGTGCCAAGGTCGAGATATTTCGAAAAACCGTATTTATGGTCCGATTTGGTTCGAATTTGGCGTATGTGGTTGAAACATAATAAATCATAGATTTCTAATAAATTGACCCTGAATTGGCGCTAAAGTCAAAATATAAAGTATATTCTACATAAAATACATGTTTTATTTGCGTTGAAAATTCATTTAAAAGCAATATTAACAAAAATATAACGATGGAAATTTATGTCACGTGACGAACCGTCACGTCACGTTTCACACTTGGGGTTGTAAAAGAGAATTGAAACAATTTGCATTAATTCAAAAAACTCTAAAAACAACTAGAATTGCTCCAAATCATATTAAAATAAGTTTTATGAAAATAGCCATCCACAATTCGCAGAGTTTCGCGATTTTGTAAGAAAAGAAAAAATCAACTTCCATTTTTTGTCACGTAACGAACCTCTCTTTAAATGCTTATATTTCAGGACCAAGCAGTTCGATTGATTTCATTATTCGGTTAAATATAGAGCTAATTATGTGCTATACAATGGCCCAAAAAAGTTAAAGAAAACAAATGGTATTCCTTTTTTGTATCACATTGAAATCGTACGACTGTCACGTGCGCCACCATGGGAATGCCCATATGTCAAATCCGGTTGATGGAATTTGATTTTCAAAAGACTTTCTTACTTGTTTTATTTTAATTTGACACATACAGTTTCCGACATATATTTTTTTGAACTTTAAGCATGCCAAAAAATAACTTTTTAATATAGATATGCTTCCGCGAAAACAAGCATTTTAATAAAAAAACAAACTTAATCATCGTACCATTTATGACTTTTTCTTGGCTTTCATATGAGAAGTCGATACAATTATTTTTTAATACAACAAATTGGATATTAAAAAAATAATAACAAATTAATTTTTTTTTTCAAATTTAGTAATGATTTTTTTTTTATATTTTATTGAAAACTGTTCTTCAAATACTTATGTAAAACCTGTAAAAATTTCAGAATGGGTAGTTCAAAATTACGCTTCTAATCAAATTTTAAACAAGTGCGAAAGCGCTAAAAACGCGCGCTCTCTTTGGCGTGCACCTTTCTTTGATTTCGAATTGAAAACACATTGTGATCATATTGTACTAGCAATATAGAAGTATTACATATATGGCTGAAGCACTTGTTCTTCAGTAATATCAGAAAGTCTAAACCTTTTTTCTCGGAGTACACGACCACTGCTTTCCTTTTGTATAAAAAATAATACACCCCTATTCTGCAACACTTTCGTATTCGGATTTTGCTATGAATCGTAGAAATGGTATGCTGCAATCCGAATCGTATCTTCGAGCTTTCGAAATACGTTACAATGGCATGCTTAAAAACGAACGAGTAAGAAATTAGGTGTGTACTCGTATTGAGCGGACAAAATTATCCAGCAGCATAAATTTTGAGAATTTAGCAGCATTCGCTCTCAAAGAGACAAAATATCCACAGAAGTACGAGAACGCAAAAACTTGCAACCTTCGAAACCGCTGATCACTTCCACAGTTGCCACTGGTGGTTCATTTGGCAATTTATTTTCTGCTTGGTACATTTTCCAAAGATTTGGCATTTTATACAATTGAATAGTTTTGGATAAGAAAACCCTTTTTAAGATACAAATTAATTATATCGGAATGAATAAGTAATTTTTCTCACAATTATTTGTGATATCACATGGTGACGCATTCAAAAATAAGACAATCTCCTCCAAACACCACATTGATCCAAAAAAATTTAATGGCTATAGCTACAAATGTAGCTTTAAAATTATAAAATTTTAATTTCAACAATAAACCTACCAAAACCGACAACTTCAGCAAAAAAACATTTCAGCATGCTGCGTTTTAATCTATTTTGGTATATTTAAAGGAAAATTATGGTACAAACGAAAAATTACATACAGCAACCATAGTCAGCACACACTTAAGTAAACAAACTGGAGATGAATACATAGTAAATTAACGAAAAATTAACTCAACAAACGTGCTTAATGAATTTACTCACTTTTTCGTTGTATACTAGCATTAATAATACAATTTTCCATAAATAACTGAAAAAGGCCATATTTTCTTTGGTTTATTAACAAACATTTGTTTGTGATCACCTGATTTTTTTACTTGCAAGTTTTCGCTGGTAAAAAATTTTCCAGCAAAAATTTGCAGCTCTATCACATTTTGCTCTCTCAATTTCCCATACTTCGCAAATTATTTGGGTACGAGAACGCAAAACCAGCAAAAGTTTTCTAAAACTTTTGATAGTTTTGGGTACAAGTACACTCCTATTGACAGCTGTTTTGCCTAATTTTGTACGAAAACAATTCTGTGTCGGAAGCGAGATAAAAATTAAGCAAAAAGATGTAAATCTATGTGTGTTTGCAGGAAATATTAGTGGTGTGCTTTTAAACAGATAAATTTGCCTTTTACATATACGTAAATTTTTATGCACTGCTTTATATGAACGCACAAAAAAGAATGTTTGTTGCCCATTATCGAGAAACTTGGGTACGGTTTAGTTATTCGTACAATGATTTTGGGTTGTTGTATCCAAACGCATCATCCGAATCTAAAAACTCTAACATGCACATGTGGTCATTTAAAACATAGGTTCCAAATTTCCGAGCTCTAGTTTATTATTAAATTTCGGTGTGGGTTCTGTGCAAAGATACAGTGGATAGAGTAGCCAGAGTTATATGCACAGTAAATGTTGTATATGTACTTTTCACAGTAGAAGAGGGGCTTCCGCGCTCTTCTCCGGCAACACAGAAAGGAGAATTCTCATTAGTAAGGCTTATAATCCCTAAGCGAGGCCGAAGGCAGAAGCAAGCGCATCAGGTGGTGGACCCAACAAAGTGCATGTTTTCAATGGCTTGGAAGAAGCTGTTATTGCATTAACTGGATTGAGAACCAGTTCTTCAGGCACGGCGGTTGTGGTTCAACAATTCAACCAGAAGCTGACATAGATGCGCCCATGGTTACTATGCCCGACAGCTCCGCATACCTTTGTGAAACCATTGCCATAGCGCGCTCTTACTCCGCTGCTATAATTGCAAATGCATCAGAAACCATAATTTTCCTCAAAATATGTAAACGCAACCAATTTTACAATAAACAAGCACATGATAAGTGTTTCTTTAATTCCTTTCCACTTTGTTTTCCTTCATACAGCTGACTTCGAAAACAACTGATAGCTGGCAATGCTGCACATTTTTCCGCAAGGATTGCAACATGCCGATTTTTCTTTTTTCGTAACGAAGCCACGAATTAAGAATTACAAAAATTCGGGTTCTATGATAAGGGTGATAATAATGCTTACATATATGAATACACACGAACAGAAAACGACGACGAAGTAGAGCAGTGATGACAACGCAAGTTTTGACCTAAATCGCCAGGCTGCCTTCAGGCGGCTATTATATTTTCACTTCTGATCAGGGCTGCAAACCACTCCAAAAAACGGTGCGGTTCGGTTCAGTGGTTTGAACCATTGAAAAAATCTTGTACTTGTTCAAGAACCGGTTCATGGGTATTCCCGAATCGCGGTTCGGTTCGGTTCAAATGGTTCAATTTTTTTTATGGTAAAGGATACAAATCCTACAAATCTATGTATATAAAAATAAAAATCTTTGTTATTGAGATCAAATTCAAATATCCACATTTATAGTAGTGGAAAAATAAATAAGAACGTGAAATTTTAACAATTTTGGCTATATTTTTTTGTTAATTTAAGGTTAGTTTTTTAGTATAGAACAGCGACGGTTCGGTTCAAAAACCGGTTCGGTTCAAAAACGGTTTGCAGCCCAGCTTCTGATATAAGATCGTTGATTTTTTCACAATCACAGTATATATAAAGAAAATATATACTTTTACACACTTAAATTTTCGATTAAATTAAACAAATATAAGTTTGGTTATATTTCACTTGAAATTTTATCTTCACTGCAGCAAATTCGCGACGCTAACTAACTGAAATCTCGCGCTAAACTGAAGATAGAAGCAAAACGAAAAGGCAAACAACAGAAAAAGTAAATCCCAAATATCAATAAAAGGGCGAGGAAAAAATAAAAACACATTTCATGGCAAAAGAAATATAGGCCGTTAAAAATTTGCCTTGAGGCAGCCTGACAGTACCACCACTGATATATATATATGTAGGTATATATATATATATTTTTTAGTATTCAGTTAAAAAATTATTTGGTTTGGTTTAAACCCTCCCTGTTGGTGGGAAATATGCATACAAATTTGCTATCATTTAGTTTAAGATAATAATGGTAAAAAGTATTTTAAGATTTCAACAATTTTTATTGAGCTTGCGTTTATATCCCTGTGGCCGCGATGAAGAAGTCTAATGAGGAGATGTGGTGGGCTCCGAAATAGTAGCTATGGGTAAACTATTGTTGTTTTTCCACAACATTTTTTCATTAGAAACGGCCTCCAACCCAATAAAAACTGTTGAATATAATTGTCATAAAAAACAAAAACAAATTTCAAGATAATCAAGTAATCCTTTTTAATGCCGGCTTTGAGATCAGGGTGTTGATGAAATTAAAACACATGAAAATACATTCCTTCCCAATATATTCCAATCTCCTCCGGAGATCGTCTTCAGGGGCTACAACAATTACACAAGTTTTTTTATTAACATACAAGAAAAAGCTAACACATCAAAAACATACATAAATACGTACATACATTAATTAAATTTTAGCTCCACGACGTCCGTCTCGTTTGTCGTGCAGTTTAGAACTGATATTACCAGTGTCAAGCAGGTGTCTGTATATGTGGGCGCAGTTTTCTGTGTCTGTTTTGTAGTTTAGTCTCTTGTTTGGTGGTGTGTTAATTATGTGGAGCATTTCTAATGTGAAACGTTTATTATAGTGTTGTTCTTGCTGTAATATGCTCACAGCTTCAAAATCGGGATTGTGTCCGCTCTCTGCACAGTGGGCCGCTAGTGCAGTTTTTGTGTGTTACTGGATGCTCTACATTTTATGTCCGATCGGTGTCCTGATATTCTTGTTCTAAGTTTGTTCTTTGTTGTTCCTACATACTCTTTTTCACATTTGTTATTTTCATCACCAGCACATGGAATCCTGTATATAATATTGTTTCTGTCCATAGTTATCACTTTGCTTTTCATATTGCTAAAAAACATACCAGTTGTATAGGCGGATTTGTATGCTATTCTAATGTTTTCCTTGTCATATATGTCTGAAGCTTTTAATCTGTCCGAGAAACCTGGTATGTATACTACCGATTTGTACGATACCGCTGTTTTTTCACTACTTTTCGTATTTTTACTTGATTTGTGTGTTTTTATCATCCTATTTCAAGATATCCGTAAAACTTTTTTATTGAAATAGCCTAATGGTGACAACATTGTTTTTCATTGCAATTAGGGAAACGAAGGGTATTGTGCATTAAGCGGCTAATGGGTACCACCTATTTAAAAAAAAAAACCGAGAGTCATTTAAAATAGCGATTCAAACACAAATGAACAGATAATCATCGTGCCATTTATAACTTTTTCTTGGCTTTCATATGAGAAGTCAATACAATTATTTTTTAATACAAAAAATTGGATATTAAAAAAATAATAAATTAATTTTTTTTTCAAATTTAGTAATGATTTTTTTTTATATTTTATTGAAAACTGTTCTTCAAATACTTAAGTAAAACCTGTAAAAATTGCAGAATGGGTAGTTCAAAATTACGCTTGTAATCAAATTTTAAACAAGTGCGAAAGCGCTAAAAACGCGCGCTCTCGTTGGCGTGCACCATCTATCTACATATGTACTCGTATAACAGGCTGCATGCTCGCAGCTGAATTTCTTCGGCATTACATAAAAGACAAGTTCTGAATGTATTTTTTTATTTTTTATTAGGGCTCTAATTACGCCCTTCTACAATAATGTATATGAATATCTACATTTTATTTGCTGAGGCACGCCTTTTCCCGGTTTTACAAAGCTTTCTATTTTGAAAACGTTACAAAAAGAATAAGTCTTGACTTTCAGTCTGTTATTTTCTTCAGCCTCAATGCTGTGAATTTCGTGCGTGCCTAATATAGTCTTGCACTTTTAAATTATTTTTTTTTCTGCTTCTTCCTAGTCCTGAACATTGTTATACAAAAACGAGATATTGGGTAGTGATGTTTCCAAAAGCCACAATTTTTTTAATTAGAAAAAACCTGTATTCGAGAAAAACGTTTTAAACATTTGGATTGTAATGTTAACCTAATGGGGAAACCAAAATATGTTCGTCCATAACTTTTTAAATAGCCTAGCTGGCGGAATGGGGATTTCACATACACATGGAAGAGTAGTTGCAGAATACGATAACATATAAAACTCCATTCTTTCTTGAGTCGACTCAGGCGGTTATTGGTTATGACCACAGATAATATATCCATACCNCAGCCACAATTTTCTCTATGAGTAGGGGATCGATTTATATATCTGTGGCCATAAACAGTAACCGCATAATTAGAAAAAACCTGTATTCGAGAAAGACGTTTTAAACATTTGGATTGTAATGTTAACCTAATGGGGAAACCAAAATATGTTCGTCCATAACTTTTTAAATAGCCTAGCTGGCGGAATGGGGATTTCACATACACATGGAAGAGTAGTTGCAGAATACGATAACATATAAAACTCCATTCTTTCTTGAGTCGACTCAGGCGGTTATTGGTTATGACCACAGATAATATATCCATACNAATCCGGTTGATGGAATTTGATTTTCAAATCTGTTAGCAATACAATCGTGAATTGTTCTTCATCCTATTGATGATGAAGTAATAGTAAAGCAAAGAAAGCAAATAAAAAGTAGATATTCATATTCATTATTGTAGGAGCGCGTAATTAGAACCATAATAAAAAAAACTACATTCAGAACTTGTCTTTTATGTAATGCCGAAGAAATTCACCTGCGAGCATGCATGCAGCCTGTTATACGAGTANGAATGGGGATTTCACATACACATGGAAGAGTAGTTGCAGAATACGATAACATATAAAACTCCATTCTTTCTTGAGTCGACTCAGGCGGTTATTGGTTATGACCACAGATAATATATCCATACCAAGTTCCAGTACTCTACCATGAACACTTCCAGAGATATGTCAAATCCGGTTGGTGGAATTTGATTTTCAAATCTGTTAGCAATACAATCGGGAATTGTTCTTCATCCTATTGATGATGAAGTAATAGTAAAGCAAATAAAGCAAATAAAAAGTAGATATTCATATTCATTATTGTAGAGGGGCGTAATTAGAACCCTAATAAAAAAAACTACATTCAGAACTTGTCTTTTATGTAATGCCGAAGAAATTCACCTGCGAGCATGCATGCAGCCTGTTATACGAGTACATATGTAGATAGATGGTGCACGCCAAGGAGAGCGCGCGTTTTTAGCGCTTTCGCAGTTGTTTAAATTTTTACAGGTTTTACTTAAGTATTTGAAGAACAGTTTTCAATAAAATAATTAAAAAACAAAATCATTAATAAATTTGAAAAAAATAAAAATAAATTGTTATTATTTTTTTAATATCCAATTTTTTGTATTAAAAAATAATTGTATCGACTTCTCGTAGTACTCATATGAAAGAAGAAAAAGTCATAAATGGTACGAAGATTAAGTTTGTTTTTTATTAAAATGGTTGTTTGCGCGGAAGCATGTANGAAGTAATAGTAAAGCAAATAAAGCAAATAAAAAGTAGATATTCATATTCATTATTGTAGAGGGGCGTAATTAGAACCCTAATAAAAAAAACTACATTCAGAACTTGTCTTTTATGTAATGCCGAAGAAATTCATCTGCGAGCATGCAGCCTGTTATACGAGTACATAGATAGATGGTGCACGCCAAGGAGAGCGCGCGTTTTTAGCGCTCTCGCAGTTGTTTAAATTTTTACAGGTTTTACTTAAGTATTTGAAGAACAGTTTTCAATAAAATAATTAAAAAACAAAATCATTAATAAATTTGAAAAAAATAAAAATAAATTGTTATTATTTTTTTAATATCCAATTTTTTGTATTAAAAAATAATTGTATCGACTTCTCGTAGTACTCATATGAAAGAAGAAAAAGTCATAAATGGTACGAAGATTAAGTTTGTTTTTTATTAAAATGGTTGTTTGCGCGGAAGCATGTATTAAAAAGTTCTTTTTTGGCATGCTTAAAGTTAAAAAAATATATCTCGGAAACTGTATGTGTTAAATGAAAATAAAAAAAATACGTGTATCATATTTTTACCGAAAGAATGCAAAGACAAATTATTCGAGCGGAAAAAATTTTTAGTGTAAATTTNGAAGAAAAAGTCATAAATGGTACGAAGATTAAGTTTGTTTTTTATTAAAATGGTTGTTTGCGCGGAAGCATGTATTAAAAAGTTCTTTTTTGGCATGCTTAAAGTTAAAAAAATATATCTCGGAAACTGTATGTGTTAAATGAAAATAAAAAAAATACGTGTATCATATTTTTACCGAAAGAATGCAAAGACAAATTATTCGAGCGGAAAAAATTTTTAGTGTAAATTTTGCATGGATTGACCCATATACAATATTTTATTATCGCTAAAATATAAACTTGAAGGGGTTTCGGACCCCTTTCGCAACACAGAAAGGAGGATTCTACTTAGTAAGGGTTATAATCCCTAAGCGCGGCCGAAGACCGCCTACGCAGAAACCTCTTCGCAAAAATACTGTGGATAATTTCTCGTTGGATTAACCACCCGCCTCTTCTTCATTCGGTCATTTGACAGTTCAACGTGAATAACTATTAGCTGCAAATTCGTATCGGTTTGTGATTTTGTTACATACTAATGAAATATTGTTTTTATTATCGCTAAACTATATATATATTTTATTATCGCTAAAATATAAACTTGAAGGGGTTTCGCCGCCTTTCGCAACACAGAAAGGAGAATTGTACTTAGTAAGGGTTATAATTCCTAAGCGCGGCCGAAGGCCGCCTGCGCAGAAGGAGTTATATGCAAAAATACTGTGGATGACGTAAGGGGTTTCGGCCCCCTTTCTTTCGCAACACAGAAAGGCGAATTCTACTTAGTANCGCCATTAGATAGGAAAAACACCTCCTCAAAAGTCGACATATCGAGCCCTAAAAGCAAAAAAATTTAGGATTTTTTTTTCAAAACTTACTTCTTGAAGCAGAAATACTCTAGGACCTAGAGTCTAGATGAACAAAAATCTGACAGAGAGTAAATATTTAGAAAATGAAAGCAAATTTTCGCCGAAATGCCGATTCAGAATAGGAAAATATGCGTAAAGTTGAATGCGTCGATTTCGAAGCGCCCCGCAAATGAGAAATTGGTCATTTAATTTTCTTTTGTGGCGTATTTTTGGACTTTAAGGTGTATGTCGAGAATTTATTTACACTTTTAGCGGTGATAGCGGTAAATACACATCATATTCGCTGTAAAAAATTTCGAATTATGGTCCGACCATGCGTTCTTCAAGTTGTCAAGTCAACTCCGCACAGGTGCAATTACAGTCTAAGAGCGTTTATGCACCAAAATTTAATTTTGAACAAAATTCGTTTGCGTTAACTGAGGTTTGAAGGAAACATGAGACCGTAAAATTTTTATATGTTTGTTTAATTCTCTGATCCGCCCCTGTTATGATATGCCAATTCATTCTATGTAGTAGTTTACAAATATACACGTATACTTCTGCAATCAAAAAAATTTTCATAGGCTGTCTTTCTTTGATTTCGAATTGAAAACACATTGTGATCATATTGTACTAGCAATATAGAAGTATTACATATATGNATATGTTTGTTTAATTCTCTGATCCGCCCCTGTTATGATATGCCAATTCATTCTATGTAGTAGTTTACAAATATACACGTATACTTCTGCAATCAACAAAATTTTCATAGGCTGTCTTTCTTTCACACAAAGCTAGCGATATTTATGATGTCAAATTACTGGTAAGTCGTCTCTTGAAAAATCGATTTTTTTTTAAGTTTTTTGTTTCTAATAAATGTACACATAGGTTTAAATGTATGTATGTATATTTATTATAATTTCTTTGAAATGCAAAAATTAATTCACATTCATTTAAAAATAAATCTGAAAAGATTGTTTTGTATTTATTTATTTTTTTAATTTTCTGGAATATTATGGCAAAATGATTCTTAGTGTAAGGAAACAGACCTTGACTTTTTAACTACACAGCTGGCTGCTTTGACAGCGGTCCAAGCCGCCATTTGGCAAAACGAGTTTTTGAAGTAAATCAAAGCAAATTAAAGTAAGCAAGGCGTGCAAAGCAAGCCTGCATTGGGCCAGCGCCTTAACTATTAGCTGCAAATTCGTATCGGTTTGTGATTTTGTTACATATTTTTGAAATATTGTTTTTATTATCCCTAAACTATGTATATATGGGTCAGTCCATGCAAAATTTACACTAAAAGTTTTTTTCCGCTCAAATTATTTTTCTTTGCATTCTTCGGGTAAAATTTGACACGTATTTTTATACCCGAGCGCACTTGTGCACAAGGGTATTATAACTTTGTTCACATAACGGTTGTTTGTAACAGGCAAAACGAATCGAGATAGATATAGACAAATGTATACATAAATGATCAGAAT
>NW_016157231.1:73670-77868 GCF_001687245.7 Rhagoletis zephyria
CACATAACGGTTGTTTGTAACAGGCAAAACGAATCGAGATAGATATAGACAAATGTATACATAAATGATCAGAATGAAAAGAGAAATCGATTAAGCGGTGACTGTCTGTCCGTCCGTCCGTCCGTCTGTGCACACGATAACTCGAGTAAACATTGAGATATCTTAACGAAACTTGGTAAATGCACTTCTTTTGGGCGTAGGACGGAGGTATTGAAAATGGGCGAAATCGGACAATAACCACGCCTACCTCCCATATAACGGTAATTTTCAGAAATACGAAAACTGCGATATTTTAGTAACTACTGAAGATAATTGACTCAAAATTGACATTTAGAATAACTTTTAGACGAAAAATAAGAAAATTAAAAATTTTTGGAAAATGGGCGTAGCCACGCCCACTTATAGTTACATGTGTATATCTTGGTAACCGCTGCACCAATTTCTTCCAAACTTTGCACAGTTGTTGGCCTTGCCATCACCTACGAAATGACCGAAAATTTTTAAAATCGGACAATAACCACGCCCACATCCCATATAACGGTAATTTAGAGAAATACGAAATCTTCGATAAATCGGCAAATATTGAAGCTAGTGTATTCAAAATTGATGCTTGCAACAATTATTTAACAAGAAGTACGTCTATGATATAATTTTGGAAAATGGGCGTGGCACCGCCCACTTATGATCACATATATGTATCTCGCTAACCGTTCCAGCAATTGGTACCAAACTCGGTATGGTTATTGTGCTTGCCACACAAAGGCAAACTCTTGAAAATTGTTGAAATCGGACTAAAATTACGGCCGCTTATATGAATAACGGTAAATTTCAGAAATGCTTGAAATTTCAATATTTCGAAATTTAAGGACGCTAATTTACTTAAATTTATACACCCCGGCTTAGCATGTAGCGGTAGCTTTCGAAAAGGTGGAAAACATATATTTAATACTTGCGCCGGGTATTTAATGTTCGGCTCCGCCCGAACTTAGACTTTCTTACTTGTTTTATTTTAATTTGACACATACAGTTTCCGACATATATTTTTTTGAACTTTAAGCATGCCAAAAAATAACTTTTTAATATAGATATGCTTCCGCGAAAACAAGCATTTTAATAAAAAAACAAACTTAATCATCGTACCATTTATGACTTTTTCTTGGCTTTCATATGAGAAGTCGATACAATTATTTTTTAATACAACAAATTGGATATTAAAAAAATAATAACAAATTAATTTTTTTTTTCAAATTTAGTAATGATTTTTTTTTTATATTTTATTGAAAACTGTTCTTCAAATACTTATGTAAAACCTGTAAAAATTTCAGAATGGGTAGTTCAAAATTACGCTTCTAATCAAATTTTAAACAAGTGCGAAAGCGCTAAAAACGCGCGCTCTCTTTGGCGTGCACCTTTCTTTGATTTCGAATTGAAAACACATTGTGATCATATTGTACTAGCAATATAGAAGTATTACATATATGGCTGAAGCACTTGTTCTTCAGTAATATCAGAAAGTCTAAACCTTTTTTCTCGGAGTACACGACCACTGCTTTCCTTTTGTATAAAAAATAATACACCCCTATTCTGCAACACTTTCGTATTCGGATTTTGTTATGAATCGTAGAAATGGTATGCTGCAATCCGAATCGTATCTTCGAGCTTTCGAAATACGTAACAATGGCATGCTTAAAAACGAACGAGTAAGAAATTAGGTGTGTACTCGTATTGAGCGGACAAAATTATCCAGCAGCAAAAATTTTGAGAATTTAGCAGCATTCGCTCTCAAAGAGACAAAATATCCACAGAAGTACGAGAACGCAAAAACTTGCAACCTTCGAAACCGCTGATCACTTCCACAGTTGCCACTGGTGGTTCATTTGGCAATTTATTTTCTGCTTGGTACATTTTCCAAAGATTTGGCATTTTATTGAATAGTTTTGGATAAGAAAACCCTTTTTAAGATACAAATTAATTATATCGGAATGAATAAGACATTTTTCTCACAATTATTTGTGATATCACATGGTGACGCATTCAAAAATAAGACAATCTCCCCTAACACCACATTGATCCAAAAAAATTTAATGACTATAGCTACAAATGTAGCTTTAAAATTATAAAATTTTAATTTCAACAATAAACCTACCAAAACCGACAACTTCAGCATGCTGCGTTTTAATCTATTTTGGTATATTTAAAGGAAAATTATGGTACAGACGAAAAATTACATAGAGCAACCATAGTCAGCACACACTTAAGTAAACAAACTGGAGATGAATACATAGTAAATTAACGAAAAATAAACTCAACAAACGTTGTGCTTAATGAATTTACTCACTTTTTCGTTGTATACTAGCATTAATAATACAATTTTCCATAAATAACTGAAAAAGGCCATATTTTCTTTGGTTTATTAACAAACATTTGTTTGTGATCACCTGATTTTTTTACTTGCAAGTTTTCGCTGGTAAACAATTTTCCAGCAAAAATTTGCAGCTCTATCACATTTTGCTCTCTCAATTTCCCATACTTCGCAAATTTTTTGGGTACGAGAACGCAAAACCAGCAAAAGTTTTCTAAAACTTTTGATAGTTTTGGGTACAAGTACACTCCTATTGACAGCTGTTTTGCCTAATTTTGTACGAAAACAATTCTGTGTCGGAAGCGAGATAAAAATTAAGCAAAAAGATGTAAATCTATGTGTGTTTGCAGGAAATATTAGTGGTGTGCTTTTAAACAGATAAATTTGCCTTTTACATATACGTAAATTTTTATGCACTGCTTTATATGAACGCACAAAAAAGAATGTTTGTTGCCCATTATCGAGAAACTTGGGTACGGTTTAGTTATTCGTACAATGATTTTGGGTTGTTGTATCCAAACGCATCATCCGAATCTAAAAACTCTAACATGCACATGTGGTCATTTAAAACAAAGGTTCCAAATTTCCGAGCTCTAGTTTATTATTAAATTTGTAAAAGAGAATTGAAACAATTTGCATTAATTCAAAAAACTCTAAAAACAACTAGAATTGCTCCAAATCATATTAAAATAAGTTTTATGAAAATAGCCATCCACAATTCGCAGAGTTTCGCGATTTTGTAAGAAAAGAAAAAATCAACTTCCATTTTTTGTCACGTAACGAACCTCTCTTTAAATGCTTATATTTCAGGACCAAGCAGTTCGATTGATTTCATTATTCGGTTAAATATAGAGCTAATTATGTGCTATACAATGGCCCAAAAAAGTTAAAGAAAACAAATGGTATTCCTTTTTTGTATCACATTGAAATCGTACGACTGTCACGTGCGCCACCATGGGAATGCCCATATGTCAAATCCGGTTGATGGAATTTGATTTTCAAATCTGTTAGCAATACAATCGTGAATTGTTCTTCATCCTATTGATGATGAAGTAATAGTAAAGCAAAGAAAGCAAATAAAAAGTAGATATTCATATTCATTATTGTAGGAGCGCGTAATTAGAACCATAATAAAAAAAACTACATTCAGAACTTGTCTTTTATGTAATGCCGAAGAAATTCACCTGCGAGCATGCATGCAGCCTGTTATACGAGTACATATGTAGATAGATGGTGCACGCCAAGGAGAGCGCGCGTTTTTAGCGCTTTCGCAGTTGTTTAAATTTTTACAGGTTTTACTTAAGTATTTGAAGAACAGTTTTCAATAAAATAATTAAAAAACAAAATCATTAATAAATTTGAAAAAAACAAAAATAAATTGTTATTATTTTTTTAATATCCAATTTTTTGTATTAAAAAATAATTGTATCGACTTCTCGTAGTGCTCATATGAAAGAAGAAAAAGTCATAAATGGTACGATGATTAAGTTTGTTTTTTATTAAAATGGTTGTTTGCGCGGAAGCATGTATTAAAAAGTTCTTTTTTGGCATGCTTAAAGTTAAAAAAATATATCTCGGAAACTGTATGTGTTAAATGAAAATAAAAAAAATACGTGTATCATATTTTTACCGAAAGAATGCAAAGACAAATTATTCGAGCGGAAAAAATTTTTAGTGTAAATTTCGCTAAAATATAAACTTGAAGGGGTTTCGGCCCCCTTTCGCAACACAGAAAGGAGAATTCTACTTAGTAAGGGTTATAATCCCTAAGCGCGGCCGAAGACCGCCTACGCAGAAACCTCTTCGCAAAAATACTGTGGATAATTTCTCGTTGGA
>NW_016157231.1:78553-117781 GCF_001687245.7 Rhagoletis zephyria
TTAACCACCCGCCTCTTCTTCATTCGGTCATTTGACAGTTCAACGTGAATAACTATTAGCTGCAAATTCGTATCGGTTTGTGATTTTGTTACATACTAATGAAATATTGTTTTTATTATCGCTAAACTATATATATATTTTATTATCGCTAAAATATAAACTTGAAGGGGTTTCGCCGCCTTTCGCAACACAGAAAGGAGAATTGTACTTAGTAAGGGTTATAATTCCTAAGCGCGGCCGAAGGCCGCCTGCGCAGAAGGAGTTATATGCAAAAATACTGTGGATGACGTAAGGGGTTTCGGCCCCCTTTCTTTCGCAACACAGAAAGGCGAATTCTACTTAGTAGGGGTTATAATCCCAAAGCGCGGCCGAAGGCCGCCTACGCAGAGTATAGTTATGTGCAAAAATACCGTGGATGGCGTAAGGGTTTTCGGCCTCCTTTATTTCGCAACACAGAAGGGAGAATTCTACTTGGTAAAGGTTATAATCCCTAAGCGCGGCCGAAGGCCGCCTACGCAGAAACTTCTTCGCAAAAATACTGTGGATAATTGCCCGTTGGGTTAACCACCCGCCTCTTCTTCATTCGGTCATTCGACAGTTCAACGTAAATAACTATTAGCTGCAAATTCGTATCGGTTTGTGATATTGTTACATATTGTTGAAATATTGTTTTTATTATCGATAATATAAACTTTAATAACTAAATTATAAATTTTAGTACAATTACAAGTGTTGCCTGCGTTTTGATACAAGTCAGTGCTTTCATTTGCTAAAAACAAGTGAAAACGCAAGTGAAAATTGTGATTTTTGGTAATTTTTCTAATGCGTCCCTAGGGACCTACAGGGGGCCTAGGTGGTCGTCAATGGCGGTTCATGCCTTCTCTCCAAAAAGGGGGTGGGAGGTGCCGCCTCCCCTTCCGCCCAACGCCCTTTAAACCAACGCCCTTATTGGAAAGCTTCCCCAAATCTTCTATTGCAGAAGTAGATGGAACAGCTTCTGTTGCAGAAGAAGTACTAATGAGCGCCATGTCAAAAGTTTGATCTGCAATATTCTTTGATCCGTTGGCATACATATCTCTAATACACATCGAAATGCATTGCTCGTCTTCAGGAGATATTCCGCCCAAGATGAAATCTGGATCATTGAACTCATCATCTCTGCTAAAGTCACTTCTTCGTTCGTATCTACCGATTACATTAGCTGAAGCCATATATGTAGTACTTCTATATTGCTGGTAAATTCAAAGTACATCCCCCAACATCAGAGTGTCGATATATTAAAAAAAGAGAGATCCGATAAGAGAATGTACCCAAACTGACATTTTTACTTTTCAAAATTCAGGAGCGGTTTATCAAATTCTTATTGAAAAATAATTCACATGAAAAATTAACAAAAAATACAATATTTGTATATCTGTGAGAAACACTGCAGCCGCTGTGGTGGCAGAGGATAAAGGTACCAGTTACAGAAGGACTTGGCATCAGTTGGCATTTCCAGTTGGCGTCAATAACCACAGAACAGAAATGAATAGCGTGCTTTATTGGATTCGGTCAACTATCATATGCCACACAGCTTCATGTGTAAATAAGTTTTGTCTTATGGCGATTTCTTTTCTACAAATACTGTTGCCTTTTCAATGCCCCCTCCTCCATATTTCGGTAGAAAAGAAAACGCCATTAGATAGGAAAAACACCTCCTCAAAAGTCGACATATCGAGCCCTAAAAGCAAAAAAATGTTCTTCAGTAATATCAGAAAGTCTAAACCTTTTTTCTCGGAGTGCACGACCATTGCTTTCCTTTTGTATAAAAAATAATACACCCCTATTCTGCAACACTTTCATATTCGGATTTTGCTATGAATCGTAGAAATGGTATGCGAGCTTTCGAAATACGTAACAATGGCATGCCTAAAACCGAACGAGTAAGAAATTAGGTGTGTATTCGTATTGAGCGGACAAAATTATCCAGCAGCAAAAATTTTGAGAATTTAGCAGCATTCGCTCTCAAAGAGACAAAATATCCACAGAAGTACGAGAACGCAAAAACTTGCAACCTTCGAAACCGCTGATCACTTCCACAGTTGCCACTGGTGGTTCATTTGGCAATTTATTTTCTGCTTGGTACATTTTCCAAAGATTTGGCATTTTATACAATTGAATAGTTTTGGATAAGAAAACCCTTTTTAAGATACAAATTAATTATATCGGAATGAATAAGAAAATAAGACAATCTCCTCCAAACACCACATTGATCCAAAAAAATTTTATGACTATAGCTACAAATGGAGCTTTAAAATTATAAAATTTTAATTTCAACAATAAACCTACCAAAACCGACAACTTCAGCAATAAAACATTTCAGCATGCTGCGTTTTAATCTATTTTGGTATATTTAAAGGAAAATTATGGTACAAACGAAAAATTACATACGGCAACCATAGTCAGCACACACTTAAGTAAACAAACTGGAGATGAATACATAGTAAATTAACGAAAAATAAACTCAACAAACGTTGTGCTTAATAAATTTACTCACTTTTTTGTTGTATACTAGCATTAATAATACAATTTTCCATAAATAACTGAAAAAGGCCATAGTTTCTTTGGTTTATTAACAAACATTTGTTTGTGATCACCTAATTTTTTTACTTGCAAGTTTTCGCTGGTCAAATTTTTTCCAGCAGAAATTTGCAGCTCTATCACATTTTGCTCTCTCAATTTCTCATACTTTGCAAATTTTTTGGGTACGAGAACGCAAAACCAGCAAAAGTTTTCTAAAACTTTTGATAGTTTTGGGTACGAGTACACTCCTATTGACAGCTTTTTTGCCTAATTTTGTACGAAAACAATTCTGTGTCGGAAGCGAGATAAAAATTAAGCAAAAAGATGTAAATCTATGTGTGTTTGCAGGAAATATTAGTGGTGTGCTTTTAAACAGATAAATTTGCCTTTTACATATACGTAAATTTTTATGCACTGCTTTATATGAACGCACAAAAAAGATTGTTTGTTGCCCATTATCGAGAAACTTGGGTACGGTTTAGTTATTCGTACAATGATTTTGGGTTGTTGTATCCAAACGCATCATCCGAATCTAAAAACTCTAACATGCACATGTGGTCATTTAAAACAAAGGTTCCAAATTTCCGAGCTCTAGTTTATTATTAAATTCGGTTTGAACCAGGCACTTTTTTGTAAATTTCGGTGTGGCTTCTGTGCAAAGATACAGTGGATAGCGTAGCCAGAGTTATATGCACAGTAAATGTTGTATATGTACTTTTCACAGTAGAAGAGGGGCTTCCGCGCTCTTCTCCGGCAACACAGAAAGGAGAATTCTCATTAGTAAGGCTTATAATCCCTAAGCGAGGCCGAAGGCAGAAGCAAGCGCATCAGGTGGTGGACCCAACAAAGTGCATGTTTTCAATGGCTTGGAAGAAGCTGTTATTGCATTAACTGGATTGAGAACCAGTTCTTCAGGCACGGCGGTTGTGGTTCAACAATTCAACCAGAAGCTGACATAGATGCGCCCATGGTTACTATGCCCGACAGCTCCGCATACCTTTGTGAAACCATTGCCATAGCGCGCTCTTACTCCGCTGCTATAATTGCAAATGCATCAGAAACCATAATTTTCCTCAAAATATGTAAACGCAACCAATTTTACAATAAACAAGCACATGATAAGTGTTTCTTTAATTCCTTTCCACTTTGTTTTCCTTCATACAGCTGACTTCGAAAACAACTGATAGCTGGCAATGCTGCACATTTTTCCGCAAGGATTGCAACATGCCGATTTTTCTTTTTTCGTAACGAAGCCACGAATTAAGAATTACGAAAATTCGGGTTCTATGATAAGGGTGATAATAATGCTTACATATATGTATACACACGAACAGAAAACGATGACGAAGTAAAGCAGTGATGGCAATGCAAGTTTTGACCTAAATCGGCCAGGCTGCCTTCAGGCGGCTATTATATTTTCACTTCTGATCAGGGCTGCAAACCACTCCAAAAAACGGTGCGGTTCGGTTCAGTGGTTTGAACCATTAAAAAATCTTGTGCAGGTTCAAGAGCCGGTTCATGGGTATTCCCGAATCGCGGTTCGGTTCGGTTCAAATGGTTCAATTTTTTTTATAGTAAAGGATACAAATCCTACAAATCTATGTATATAAAAATAAAAAGCTTTGTTATTGAGATCAAATTCAAATATCCACATTTATAGTAGTGGAAAAATAATTAGGAACGCGAAATTTTAACAATTTTGGCTATATTTTTTTGTTAATTTAAGGTTAGTTTTTTAGTATAGAACAGCGACGGTTCGGTTCAAAAACCGGTTCGGTTCAAAAACCGGTTCGGTTCAAAACCGGTTTGCAGCCCAGCTTCTGATATAAGATCGTTGATTTTTTCACAATCACAGTATATATAAAGAAAATATATACTTTTACACACTTTTAAATTTTCGATTAAATTAAAAAAATATAAGATTGGTTATATTTCACTTGAAATTTTATCTTCACTGCAGCAAACTAACTAACTAACTGAAATCTGGCGCTAAACTGAAGATAGAAGCAAAACGAAAAGGTAAACAACAGAAAAAGTAAATCCCAAATATCAATAAAAGGGCGAGGAAAAAATAAAAACACATTTCATGGCAAAAGAAATATAGGCCGTTAAAAATTTGCCTTGAGGCAGCCTGACAGTACCACCACTGATATATATATGTAGGTATATATATATATATATTTTAGTATTTAATTAAAAAATTATTTGGTTTGTTTTAAGCCCTCCCTGTTGGTGGGAAATATGCATAAAAATTTGCCATCATTTAGTTTAAGATAATAACGGTAAGAAGTATTTTTAGATTTCAAAAATTTTTATTGAGCTTGCGTTTATATCCCTGTGGCCGCGATGAAGAAGTCTAATGAGGAGATGTTTTGGGCTCCGAAATAGTAGCTATGGGTAAATTATTATTGTTTTTCCACAACATTTTTTCATTAGAAACGGCCTCCAACCCAATAAAAACTGTTGAATATAATTGTCATAAAAAACAAAAACAAATTTCAAGATATCCGTAAAACTTTTTTATTGAAATAGCCTAATGGTGACAACATTAGGGGTATTCTCCAAATCTTGCAAAGCCATTGCACGTAGCACGGATTGCATGGATTGCATAACTTGCAAACACACAACAACAAAATACATGAGAAACAACATTTCCTATCGCTGCAAAATATGCAACGTCGAAACCCATGTATATATTTTGCAAAATAGCATAGCAAAATAAATGCGACCCTGTGCTAGTTGTTTTGTTGTTGGAATAGCTGCATATTTCTCTCATTCCTCTCATCTCGCTCACTTAATTTTTTTTTGCTTTTTCTTGTTATTGTAGTTGATACATAATTTCGCTCCTTGCTACCCATGCATGCTACCACTTTGCAATAGGGTGCTCTCATACTCTTCGAAATTTGGAATACTATTTTTGCATTTCGTGCAATCCGTGCATCGTACAAGACTTCGAGAATACCCCTATTGTTTTTCATTGCAATTAGGGAAACGAAGGGTATTGTGGATTAAGCGGCTAATGGTACCACCTATTAAAAAAAAAACCGAGAGTCATTTAAAATAGCGATTCAAACACAAATGAACCCTGTGAATATATACAAATATTGCAGTAAAAGATTGTGTTTGAAATAATATTATATTATGCATTGGATTTTGACCCCTTTCGATGAAAGGATTGCGTGCACTTTTTGAAACTTACGTTTTATGAAACGTGGGTTTTATATCAAGTCCTATATTTGCACATTACACGTTTTTGTTCTAATTTTTTTTTAGATTTTCAATAAGGGTACTCATTTAAAAGCGCAAAACTCGCGCAAACTGGGCAAACTGTGCAATTTAAAACCCTCGCGAATGAAATGTCAAAATTTTTATTGAAAGCTATTTGCACAAAAAGGCCAAGTTTGCGCGGAAATGTTTTTCGCTCAAATTTGCGCAGTGTGATGTGCAACCCTCAATTAACTATTTTGTTTACTTTCATTTTGAATTATGCTCAACGCTTTTTCGTAAGACTTAAATATTTTCTTAAATTCGAGTTTCAATTGTTCAACATTTTAAATTAACATTGTCAAATAATTAAATGTCTGAAATTGCACAGAATATAAAATTGTCCTCATGAAACACCCTGCGCAAAGTTGCCTAATTGCCCAAATATAAAACTTGCGCGAATCGATGAGTACCCTTAATGTTTATTGTTTATTTTTAAAATTAAAAAATGCACTACCGAGTATTGTGGCTTATTTGTATATTCGTAGTGTCAGCTACGTCATGAGAAAGATAAATTTGATTCAACTTGTTCCCCATTTTTCTAAAATAAAATAAAAACAAAAGTATATAACAAATGACTAAGTGACCATCAAGTCAAGGAATGGTATTTTCAGAGATAGTAGTCGGGAGGTCTATCTTTATTTTAAGCGAGGAAGGTTCTATCATCTTTTGTTCCTTTGCTAGAGCTTCTAAAATATTGCAAAAAACGCGATTTTTTTACTTTTTGACCTCGTTTTTTTAAAAACTGCTTTAACTTTTGCCGCACCAGAAATTTTTTCTATTTTTGTTGGGCTGTGTTATCCATTAAAAATTAGCGAAAATTCAGATTTCCGATTTTTCTACAGAAATTTTTCCTTATGTGATCCATATTACCCTTCGCTCCCCTATTTAGTTATAGTTTTGCACAATAATTCAATGAATATCATCATGCATATGCAGGCATGGGCAGAGAACGAACACACAATGGGCTACCTTTTCTCAATATTCATCGCAATATGGATGTTAATGTTGACTCAGTATTCAAAGAATTTTTATCTATACCTTGGTGAATTCCATGCAGGGATGTCAACTTGTGGCGAATTACCAGATTTGCGCGGAATTTCAGTATGCGTGGGGATTCGGGAATGAACCGTTTTTGTGGGAATTAAATGCTTGTTGTTGTGTTAAATTAAATTGAAGTTTTTTCTGCATCTGGTCGCATTTCTTAAAATTTCTATAGATATCACCGTGCGAAAAAAATCAAACATTTTTAAAACTCGAAAAAATCAATATATTTACAAAACTCGGAGCGAAATATAGTATAACTGCGTTTTTAATTTTTTTAAAGGACTTTGAAATTTCTAGGATATGATTGAAAATAAATTATTTAAAAGATTTGGCGCACTGTAGAGTATCAATATGGGTATCAGTTAAAAGGAAAAGTTCTGTAGAATCGAAAAAAATCGTGCACCAGGACGAATAAGTGTTGAAAATGTCGTTTTAAAATTTTATCCTTGAATTCCTTGGAAATTTCCAATATTTATTTTTGAAAAAAATATATGTCAAGGACTAATATGTAAACTACCACATCCTATAATTTCGTCCTTCTAACTTTATTAGTTTTAGATAAACAAATTTTACACTTCTCTTTATAAGATATTGATAGTTATAATATACATAAATTAAGATACTGGAATCATTACACTGTACAGCACTCGGCTGGGTATTGGACCAAACCAATTTTTTAAAGAGATTTTTCGAAGTTAGCCTCCGAAATCGAGATATGGGCCTTCGAAGTTCGAAATAGGACCTTTGGTAAAAAATTATTTTTTGTTATTATATGTAAATAAACGGTATATACAAACTTATATTACAGGTGCTATAAGGGGTCAAAGGTCGGCTCTTCGAAAATTTAAAAACCTTATATTTTAAACAATTTTGAATTGATTTTTAAAAAATTGGTATTATATATATATTCTTCTGATATGCATACTTGTATACTTCGTATGTAAAAGTTTGAAAAAATTCATTTAAAAGAAAAAATACCTTTTTTTATAAAACAAATATTTTAAACCAAATAATATCTAACCGATCTTAAAAAAATTTATATCGTTGTAAACGCAATCAAAACCTTATTCTGATATGCATATTTGTATACTTCGTATATAAAAATTTGAGAAAAAAACACTTAAAAGGAAAAATACATTTTTTGTATAAAAAAAAATTACTAACCGATTTTTAATTGGTATCGATTTGGTATCGTTGTAAAGGCGATTAAACCCCCTTTCTTCTGGTATGCATAATTGTATACTTCGTATGTAAAAATTTGAAAAAAAACACTTAAAAGCAAAAAAATACATTTTTTTTTATAAAATAAATATTTTAAACAAAAAAATTACAAACCGATTTTTAAAAAGTTGGTATCGTTGTAAGGATACCAGAAAACTTATATATTCTTAAACCCAAAAATTTCTATTTATACACACAAAAAAAATTAAATTTAATTAATAATATTTGTCCCTTTAAATAAACTCCTCCGACTTGTGGCGTGCGCCTTGATGTTGTCGCACAAAGCGGAGGGACCTACAGTTTTACGCCAACTTCGAACGGCGATTGTATTTTTATGAGAAGCTGTTTTTCATGGCAGAAATACACTCGGAGGTTGGCCATTGCCTGCCGAGGGACAGCCGCTGTTAAGAAAAAACCTTTTTTCTATATTTTTTGCGATGTTGCTTTGACCAGGGCTTGAACCCAGGTGCTGATGAAAGGGCGCACTGCTTACCACTACACCATAGCGGCCGACCCATATTGTTGTTCTACAATGCACCGAATCTTTTGAATAATTTTTTTATTCAATCATATTCTAGAAATTTAAAAGTCCTTTTAAAAAAAATCCTGACGTCAGAGAGAAAAACTAGAAACGCAATTTTACAGTATTTGGCCCCAAGTTTTGTGAACATATTGATTGTTTCGTGTGTAAAATTGACGGTTGCACGGTGTATTAGCATGATAGAAATAACTTGTACGGTATTTTCACTGTGACAAATAACAAGTTTTTTGACAATTGGAACAAAATACAGCTTCGAAATCTTTTTAATACAATTTTTCATTTTGCTATTGGCGAAATTACAGAGCTTGGTAGATAATTCGAATTTCGAATAAACGCTTGTTACAAAGACTCTGGATTATTAAACGGACAAGGTGGCGACGAATAACTGTTACCCAGTTTTTTTTTTAATAAAAAGGTCCTTTAAAGATTTTGCGAGAACAGTATTTTATTGTTAATTTTCCACAGACTTTCCTTTAATTTTATTAATTTATTTTTAAATTTTAACCTTTATTGGATTTACCAGGAGTAAACACTTTTAAAGTAAAGCGCAATCGGCACGCAAGTGTTCGTCGGTTAATTTATTCCATATCTTCTGTAAGCATTGGCTAATTTCCCCCTTTTGTCCAACAAAAGGCCTCATACTCAGAAATCGAATAGACTCTGAGTTGCAGACTGCGGCCGGCCCTGGATTGGCAGTATATTTTACCTGACATATTGCACAGATATCGCTAACTTCTCTTTTAAATTTACTAATATATGTCTTACCAAAAGTATGCCCTGTAAGTAACCTATTCATTAACTTAATATCATAAACCCCCATATATACATGTTTATTTTTGAACCATGGTTTAAACTCTACCCCATCCCAATTTTCAACAAACAATTTTCCTTTGATAATACTCAGTTCTTTAAATTCCCCTTTCCAAACGGCCCAGATTTTATTTGCAATTCTAGTTAAAGCCTCACTTGGCGTCAAATCTACCTCTATTTCTAGCCCCCTATCCACATCCCATATAATTTTAACACATTCCAAATTCGATGAGCTAATCGTATTGTGAATTTCAGCAGCAATGCATATATGAGTTAGTAGTCTCCTTATCAAACTATCAGTGAAGATTACACCTTTATTTACTTTAAGTCTAATTAGAATTTTAATGGCTTGTTTGATTGCTACCAGCTCTCCAAAAGTTGAGGAGAAAGTATCCCTCAACTTAAACAAGTATGATATATCTTGATCAATGTTATGAACAGCAGCCCCAAACACTTCCTGTGTTACTGAAGCATCAGTTGCAAGTAAAAAATAAAAACCCTCCTTGTTTAGTTAATCTTTAATTAAAAGGTAATCCGTTTTTAATTGTTCCGTTGTGACGTTTACTTTGGATGTACCCAGCCTTGACTTTATGAGTGTGAGCCCATGAAATCTGTTGAAAACCGTGTTAAAATTTATTTTAGTAAAAATGTCAACGATTTTATGATTTGCAAAACTATAACTCGATTTATTTCCACCATTGTTCTGTAACTCATTCCTAATCTCTTCATTGGTCATCCATTGTCTGATTAACTCTTTTGTTGTTAACCATAACGCCCTTTTGAGAGGGGTAATTCACCGGCTAAAGCATATCTAACATGAACTGGTGTGCTTGGAGGAACCCCAAGACTCCTTCGTAAAGCATCGTTTAAGGATGTTTGCAATTTTTTGTTCACTCCTCCCGGTGCATTTGCAAAAGTCGCGCAAGCATACTCAGCCTTCGACCTAATGAATGATTTATACAAGTTTAATGCAATTTTGGCTCTAAAGCAATGTGCAAACCCGTTTTTATTTTAGTGGTAGAATCCGCAAAAAAATGTAGATTTGAATAAGATGTGGTAGATTTTCCAATTCATATTTTTATTTATTTTTGTGCCTTTGACTTCCTTCACATCCGAAGGTGCTGATGACAGGGCTTGATTGCAACCCTTAATGTGTTTGTTGAGTTTTACAAAAATCGATGTGATTTATATTGGTTAGTCGTAGAATTACGTTGTCATTGCAGCTGTGGTAGGGTGGAGGATGTCGTTGACAGAAAGAATAGTATAGTTTGTACATTCATCATCATCATTCAATTCATCATTCAATTTGAAGCAAAATTTACGATGTACCATTTTAAAAATGTACTGATTAATTTTTATATTTCGTATAAGAATTGAGTTGAGATTTTAGAGTTATGTGAAAATTGAAAACAAATGTTCTGCCTAAAAATGTGTTAGATTTTAAGCCTTGTGTGGTAGTGTGGTAGACACCCAAATTTAAAAAAAATATGTGGTAGAGGTTTGCACACTGCTCTAAACCCGCCTTAATGCTCGTTAGCTTCTTCAAGGCGTTATTGGCTGCAAGAACTTTTCTTTTTATTAACTCTACATGATCATTTAAGGTTTTTTAGTATTTCCGGACTAAAAATATAAAAATCATATAAATTATATACGTACAGGACAAACAAAGTAATTACCTTTATTTTGACGTCATTAGTTTTTTAAAAGGTTATGTTCAGAAGATATTAATATTAACAAGTAATTTTTAGCAGAAAAAAACCGACTTCAACTCTCATATAAAAAAAATATATATATATATCTCATTATCCACTGATCGGATCTTAACTATATTAGTATGGAACCACCTCTGAGACACTACCTTTCCGATGCAAACAGAATTATCGAAATCGGTTGACGTGGTCCAAAGTTATGCGGTAACATACATAAAAAAATAAAATAAAAATAAAAAAAATAAAAATATTCCGACGAACTGATAACCTCCTCCTTTTTTGGAAGTCGGTTAAAAAAAATCAAAAAATTTAACTTTAACCTTTGATATATTCTTTATATTTTACTTCCGCTAAATAATTTTAGTAGGGTTTAAATCAGCACAAAAGGTTCTATCGAGCCACATTTTTTGATATTCTTGATATTCTGGACTTATGTGCACGGAACGACCTCGGACTATTTTTGATAAAATCCTGCAGTACGGGAACAGACTAACTGTCGGTAGGTTGGTTGCAGGTTTGGATTATCAAAGACACAAACCGAATCGGGTAAAAAAACGGTTGCATTCGCATAAACTCCAAAAAAAAGTGGTGTTTAAGGAGAGTTTTTTATGAGTTTAAGAGTAGAGTTAAGCGTTAAACTCCAAAATGGCAAATAAACTCGAGTTAATGGCTCAATGAGAACGCTTTATAAAGCTAATTATGGCAAAATCATCAGCAAATTGAAATATCTTAACACTTTCATCCTCAACTAAGTGGAGGCCTGCTGTATATACATTGAATAAAACCGGGGGCGAACGCCTTGCGGTAAACCATTGTTCAACTGCACCTGCATTTCTCCTAATTTTAGGACTCTATTTGAAAAAAAAAATTAAATATCCACTCCAAGGTCTTTGCTTCACAACCACCCTCATACATTATTTGCCTTAGTTTATCTAAGTTTACACAATTATATGCATCCTCCAAATCTATAATGCAGACAAAAGCTCTTTTCCTTTCTGTTTTAATTTTATTACTGAAAAATAAAAACCCATTTAAACACATAACTGCAGATCTGCTTTTCTATATGCATAATGGTCAAGCATTTCACTGTGACTGATAAGAGCGAAATAGGCCTAAAATTTTTTAACTCTCTGAGGTCACGATTAGGTTTCGGAATTGGTATTACTTTTATTATCCTCCATTCATTTTTTTAATATTACTATTGAAATGAAACTCTAGCTCCTTTAATAATTTTAATCTACAACTATCTGATAAACAGTTTATCATTCAAAGGTTATTTTGTCATGTCCACCAGCTGTACTCTTGTTCCTCTTTAACATGTGATTGAACTCCTCAAAAGAGAAGTTAATCCACTCACCGACCCCCTGACTGACGAGACACCTGTACTCTGTAAGACTGTTCTCTAAATTTGACACTTGTGATTTCAACATCTCCAGACATCTTTCGTTATCCTCAATAATCCAGTTTATCTCTTTATATTTTTTTCCTCTTACATTTATTACAAAGCTCCACGCATCTTTTTTTATTGGCATTTCTATTTAGTTCCTCAATTCTAAGTTTATAGCTATCATTCTTGGCTTTTTTAACAGACTCTAACCATTCCTTCTTTAGATCGAGTGCACGCTCCATATCTACCACCATACCCGTTAACTTGGCTTTCGGCTGCATGAAAAATTCTGTACTCTTTTCCCAAGTCTTTATCCCACCAATTCTTGGGCGAGAAACTCGTGCTATTTAGGTCAACTATCAAGTAAAGATTGATTGCTTTTTTAATATCTAATTCTAATGCACCAACACCTTTTTCGCAGTTAAGTTCAGCTAAACATTTACCTAATTTCTTTTTTTAAACGAACAAATTAGAAGACCTAGCTAACCCGCTTATCGTAACAATGATAGGGTAGTGATGACTTCTTCTTCCTCTTCTTCTTCTTCTTCTTCTTCTTTTTTGGCGCTGTAACCGCCTAAGCGATTTTGGCCGAGTTCAGCAAAGCACGCCAGTCGTTTCTCCTCTGTGCCAACTGACGCCAATTGGAAACGCCAAGTGAAGCCAAGTCCTTCTCCACCTGATCTTTCCATCGCAGTGGGGGCCTCCCTCTTCCTCTGCTACCACCAGCGGGTTCCGAGTTGAATACTTTCAGAGCTGGAGCGTCGGTGTCCATTCGAACGACATGACCAAGCCAGCGGAGCCGCTGTATTTTAATTCGCTGCACTATGTCCATATCGTTGTAAAGCTCATACAGCTCATCGTTCCATCGTCTGCGGTACTCGCCGTCGCCAACGCGTAAAGGACCGTAAATCTTCCGCAAAATCTTTCTCTCAAACACCCCAAGAGCCGCCTCATCGGATGTTGTCATTGTCCATGCTTCTGCGCCATATACCAGCACGGGCATGATGAGTGACTTATAGAGCGTGGTTTTCGTACGTCGAGAGAGGACTTTACTCCTGAATTGCCTACTCAGTCCAAAGTAGCACTTGTTGGCAAGAGTGATTCTACGTTGGATTTCAATGCTGACATTATTATCGGTGTTAATGCTGGTTCCCAAGTAAACGAAATTCTCTACTTTCTCGAAATTGTAACTGTCAACAGTGACGTGGGTGCCAAGGCGCGAATGTGCTGACTGTTTGTTTGATGACAGGAGATACTTCGTCTTGTCCTCGTTTACCACCAGACCCATGCGCTTTGCTTCCCTATCCAACTTGGAAAAGGCAGAACAGACTTCGCGGTTTTTGTTACCGATGATGTCGATGTCATCGGCATAAGCCAGCAATTGCACGCTCTTGTAGTAAATTGTTCCTGAGCGGTTCAGTTCTGCAGCTCTTATTATCTTCTCCAACATCAGATTAAAGAAGTCACATGAAAGGGAGTCGCCCTGTCTGAAACCCCGTTTTGTGGCGAACGGCTCGGAGAGGTCTTTTCCAATTCTGACGGAGCTGGTGGTATTGCTCAACGTCATTTTACACAGCCGTATGAGTTTTGAGGGGATGCCAAATTCAGACATAGCGGCGTATAGGCAACTCCTTTTAGTGCTGTCAAAAGCGGCTTTAAAGTCGACAAATAGGTGGTGAGTGTCGATCCTTTTCTCGCGGGTCTTTTCCAAGATTTGGCGTATTGTGAATACCTGGTCTATGGTGGATTTTCCAGGTCTAAAGCCACACTGATAAGGCCCAATCAGTTCATTGACGGTGGGCTTCAGTCTTTCACACAATACGCTCGATAAGACCTTGTAACCTATGCTTAGAAGGCTGATCCCGCGGTAGTTGGCGCGAATGGCGGGGTCACCTTTCTTGTGGATTGGGCAGAGCACACTTAAATTCCAGTCGTCGGGCATGCGTTCATCTGACCATATTCTGCACAAGAGTTGATGCATGCACCTTATCAACTCCTCGCCGCCGTACTTGAATAGCTCAGCTGGCAGGCTGTCAGCTCCAGCGGCTTTGTTGTTTTTCAGCCGCGTTATTGCTATACGTACCTCGTCATAGTCGGGCGGTGGAACGTCGACTCCGTCATCATCGACTGCGGGCTCGGGTTCTTCTTCTCCACAACTTTCCGTGCTGCTACCATTTAGTAGGGCGGAAAAGTGTTCCCTCCATAATTTAAGTACGCTCTGGACATCAGTTACTAGGTCGCCATTATTGTTCTTACAGGAGTGCGCCCCGGTCTTTAAACCTTCCGTAAGTCGCCTAACTCTCTGGTAAAATTTTCGGGCATTCCTCCTGTCGGCCAGCATTTCAAGCTCTTCGCACTCACGTATTTCTGCCTCTCTCTTCTTGTTGCGGCAAATACGTCTCGCTTCCCTCTTCAGATCCCTATAGCGGTCCCACATAGCGCGCGTTGCGCCCGATCGCAGCGTGGCCCTGTAGGCGGCATCTTTTTTCTCTGCAGCTTCCTGAAACTCCTCATCGTACCAGTTGTTCTTTCGGGCTCGCTGAAATCCGACTACTTCTTCGGCGGCGGTACTTAATGAGCGGGAAATGTGGTTCCACTGCTCGCATATGTCGGTTTGTTGAAGAGTGCTCTCTGAGAGCAGGTGTGAGAGTCGAGTAGCGAAAGCGCTGGCTGTCTGTTGTGATTGCAGCTTTTCGACGTTAAGCTTTCCTTGCATATTTGGGCGCACATTTTTTGCTGCACAGAGGCGGGTGCGTATCTTGGCTGCAACAAGATAGTGGTCCGAGTCGATGTTTGGGCCTCGGAGTGTGCGTACGTCTAAAACACTGGAAGCGTGCCTTCCGTCTATCACAACATGATCGATTTGGTTTCTCGTTTTTCGATCCGGAGACAGCCAGGTAGCTTGATGGATCTTTTTATGCTTGAACCTAGTACTGCATACTACCATGTTTCGGGCCCCGGCGAAGTCGATCAGCCTCAATCCGTTGTCGGACGTTTCGTCGTGGAGGCTGAATTTTCCGACGGTGGTTCCAAAGATCCCTTCTTTGCCCACCCTGGCATTGAAGTCGCCAAGCACGATTTTGATATCATGACGGGGGTAGCCCTCGTACGTGCGCTCCAAGCGCTTATAGAAGAGATCCTTGGATGCCTCATCCTTCTCTTCCATCGGGGCATGGGCGCAGATGAGCGAGATGTTGAAGAATCTCGCTTTGATGCGGATTGTGGCTAGACGCTCGTCCACCGGGGTGAACGACAGTACTCGGCGACGGAGTCTCTCTCCCACCACAAATCCAACTCCGAATTTGCGCTCCTTTACATGGCAGCTGTAGTAGACGTCGCAAGGCCCCAGACATTCTTTGCCTTGCCCCGTCCAACGCATTTCTTGGATGGCGGTGATGTCAGCTTTTGTCCTTACGAGGACATCAACCAGCCGGGCAGAGGCACCTTCCCCATTAAGGGTCCGGACATTCCAGGTGCATGCCCTCAAATCGTAGTCCTTTAAACGTTTGCCGTGGTCGTCATCATAAGGGGGGGGGTCTCATCCGAGGCTTAGTGATGACTACCACCGACAAAACCTTGATTGCATTCCCAGAAAGTATAAAACCCAGTCCAAAGTTGATTCTATATTTACTTCATTAGTGTGAATTTCAAACGTACTTGACCCATCGTTTAAACATCTGAGAGAAGTTTTATTTATTTAATTTTTCAATATTTTTCCTTTATAGTTTTCAATTCTGTCCCTCCATAGTCATAGTTTTGGCATTAAAGTCGGCCAGTAACATAACATTAATAAAGCCTGCAAGTACACCCAGAAGTCTAACAATCTCCAGTTCAAAATCAGCAGAGCTTATGTTTGGAGGAAAATATACCGAGCAGATTGTTAAATTGTCTACCAAATTTAGTGTTTTAGTAATTAAAATATCAAATCTTGTGTTAAATCTGACTCTTTCTTTTTTAATATTTTTCCTACTTGCTACAGCTACACCGCCATAACCATCGTTCCTAATTTTTTAATAATATTAAACCTTATTAACTTGTGAACATTTTTATGATCACCATGTGAAAAAATCTCTTATAAAACTACAATGTCAATTTCATATTTGTGAGTAAAAAAGTCTATATAGTTTTTGTTAGTCTTAAGACTCTGACAGTTCAACTGGAGTATTTTTATCCTGTTCATTTGTTAACGTATGAGATAAGATAAGTCTATCATTAGCATTGATTTTATATAAATTTCCCAGCAACTTCACAATGGGATCTTCAGAATTGATATCGATTTTTTTTAACTTATTCAGACACCAATCATTCAATCTCTGATACCCTTTCCCATTTATCACTATTATAAACAGGTACTATTATTTTATTATTACCTACAAAGTTATACTTCTGCGCTGTCAGTTTTCTGTTAACTAAGGAATTATTATCCTTTGTGACATGTGTGTCTCTTGACATTGTTAGAAACTCACCCTCGTAATTTTCCAGCAAAGAGAACTGTTTATTGTTGTTAATTATGTCTTTGTAGCTATCCATTACCTCTCTTTTGGAAAGTTTCTTAATGGTCATAATTTCTATTATTTCAGTCTCTCTCTTCTATGCAGGACAAACCATTTTTATACCCGAGCGCACTTGTGCACAAGGGAATTATAACTTTGTTCACATAACGGTTGTTTGTAACAGGCAAAACGAATCGAGATAGATATAGACAAATGTATACATAAATGATCAGAACGAAAAAGGAATCGATCAAGCGGTGACTGTCTGTCCGTCCGTCCATCAGTGAACACGGTAATTCGAGAAAAAATTGAGATATCTTAACGAAACTTGGTATGTGTACTTATTTTTGGCCTAGGACGGATGGTATTGAAAATGGGAAAAATCGGACAATAACTATGCCTACCTCCCATTTAACGGTAGTTTTCAGAAATTCAAAATCTAGTTTGGTACATACCAAATAGCTGAAATTTTTTTTAATCGGACAATAACCGCGCCCACATCCCATATAACGGTAATTTAGAGAAATACGAAATCTTCGATAAATCAGTAAATACTAAAGCTAGTTTATTCAAAATTGATATAACTCTTTAGCGCAAAATACGCTTATGATAAAATTTTGGAAAATGGGCGTGGCACCGCCCACTTTTTTTCAGAGGAGGAAGCAACGAAAGCCTAACCCCAGAAAACCGTCAGTTCGAGACTTTAACCCACTAAACCTCCTACCGCCCACTTACGATCACATATATGTTTCTCGGCAACCGTTAGACCAATATGTACCAAACTCGGTATGATTATTGTGCGTGCCACATAAAAGCAAATCGCTGAAAATTATTAGAATGGTACTAAAATTACGCCCACATTTTATATAACGGTAAATTTCAGAAACACTTGAAACTTCGATATTCCGAAATTTAAGGAGGCTAATTTACACAAAATTTATTGTTGGATTTAGATATGCATACGAATTAGTCATCACAAGTGTTAACACATGCACATGCATAACGGTTAAGTTTGCGTCCCTCCCCAAGGGTTAATATGAGCTGTCAACTTGATTTTTTTATGGTTTGATATTCGCTTTTCTGCAAAGGTTTTTCGATCATCGTTTTGCTACGACTCGCTTTCGCTAACGCTTACTTGGTTCTATCCGTGAATTAAATCGCCGTTTGTACATTTATTAATTAATATTAAAAACGTTGAGTTACTAATTAAACGTTCGTTTGATTGCACCGAAACCTATGGGAAACATTCGCTGAAGGGAATCTACCGCAACATTTATACTAACCACAATGCCTTGAAAATAAGTAACATTATTATGGAATTTTGGAAAATGGGCGAAATACCGCCCACGTATCTAATATTCGGTTCCGCCCGAATTAGACTTTTTTACATGTTCTTGTTGAGATATGCTCTATACTTCCACATAAAATACATTGAACATCACCCTCTTTGCACTTCTCTGGGTACTTCCGTCTTTCCGGCTTTCCGTATTGATTTTGTATACTTTGTATTCCATTTTTACATTCCATTTTCACATTGTATTTGTTCTACTTTATATAGCAACTTATTATCTCTCTCTCTCACGCTTATTCATATATAATTTGTCCCCATTTTTAAAGTCCGTTGTAACCGACGCTATACACTCGCCGCCATGTAGTTGACTTGGGTTTACCTCCTCAACGCCGCTATAGTGAAAATTATTAGGTACAGTTACCTCGCCTGAGCTACTAAAACCTATAACACTATCCTCAACTGGTACAGTTCTTCCAACATGGTTTGTTGTAAAAGTGCCCCTTTTAACTAACATACCCTGCATAGGAGGTGAAACTGGCACAAAATCCATCTCATCATCCTCCTCAGAATTGGAAAACCAAAAATCCTTCCCTGCCTCATCCTTAAGTTTTTCCCCCCCCAACCACCATCCTTTTATCCTTCCTAACTTTACTCGTGGCTCTAGCACCAGCTGACATTCCTCCCAACTTGCCGTCCGCCAGTTGTACTACCCCCGACGCCGAAGCGCCCTCCATCTAACCCTCAAAAACCCAATCACTAGTACAATGTATTAACAATAAGCATGAACCCAGAAATTCAGGTGATGATCTCCCAACCACACAGGATTTCCCTTCACCTTCCACTTAGCCGCTACCACCACAGTATGCAAATAATTGAGTCAAACACATTAATTGATATGTAGCACACCACTTATAAGCAAAACAGACAATGTCTATTTAGATTTAATAATTAATTTAAGTATAGTCTCAAAGGTATATATGTATTTTAGTCAAAAAAGTTTACATATGTATCGCACAAAAACTCTTTCTAAGAAAATAAGCACTTCACCGCTCGCACGAATCCGCTGCTACGTCTGACTCGCTTGGCCTCGACTCAAATGCCTAAACTTTCGCTCCGCCAGTGTATTAAAACCGAAAAACTTGGCAGCACTGCATAGTTTTCGACGATTTTCGTCGTTTACTCATTTCAGCACCACAGTAGACAATGCCAATGTTGTCGAGTCGTACCATTTAGCCTAATTTACGACTTACGCAATGAGGCTGTTAGTTGCACCGACATGACTCCTGGCCAGTATTGCCGCGGCCGAAAAATAAAATCTACCAAAATCGTTAAAAAAGTTTACCAAATCCCGTAAAAATTAAGCAACTTATTTAATTAATTGTTAAATTTTCATTTCATTTCATTTATTAAACAAATTCATTAGTACAATAAGATCTAAAAGCTCTTATAGTACAACAGTAATTATAAAGCACAAACATAAAGCAACGAAAGAAAAACAATAAATAAATAAATAAAATAATAAATTAAAAATAAAAGAAAAAGAAAAATGCAACTACTTAATCCTAAGACTAAAACTAACATTATTACCTAAATAAAAACACAACGAGACAAACGTAAACATGTGTAGATACATATACTTATAAACATATGATAATCCTAGCAGATAGCGAAACTCAGAGCACAAAAACTTATTGACGAAAGTACGAAAACAACACATTCCTAAATTTGCCCTTATTTAAGCTGCAGCGAGTAGCAGCTGGAATAGAATTCCATAAACGCGTGGCGTTCACAAAAAATTGTCTTGTAGAGTTAAGATAATAATAGCTAGGTACAATTAAGTCGCTTATACGGACAGATTTTGGAAAGGTTAGCTTATTATGCAGATAGCTAGGCAGCTTATCCGGCATTAAACGGAATAGAAAAATACAATTCCTTGCTTTCAAGTACTCAGATATCTCACAGCCCAATAGGCGAGATCTCCAACTAGAAATGTGATCAAATTTAGCATAACCAAATACATAACGTGTTACGTGATTGAAAACTGCTTCAATTATATGGTCAGATTGAGAACTAAGTTTGCTGTAAATTCATTCAGGATAACAGATTATTGGTAAAATCAGTTGTATTGCAAATTTTCTCCTGGTGTCGACCGGCGTAAAGGATGCAGACGTTCTTAAATTACGTAGAGTGATGAATAGTTTGCTTATTATAAAGTTTACGTGATCATCACAGGAAAGACTAGAGGTAATTATAAAAATAAGGTTCGTCACTTTAGACTCAAATTTAAGACAATTCGTTATAGAAATAAAAAATAAGCAAGTAAGTAAGTAAAGGCAATCTAATGCTCAGTTTTGTCGTCAGAAGTAAGGATTTTATAGTCTAACAGTTGCTTAATTTGAAAACTTTCTTTCAGATCAGGGAAGCCAACTCATGGGGAATTCCCCGATTTGCGGGGAATTTCAGTTTGCGTGGGGAATCGGGGAAGGGACCGTTTTTTGTGGGTAATTTCAACTCGTTCAATTCTAGTATAATAAAGTTTCAAAATTTTTTCGACCACTGCATGTACGTAAAAATTATATAAACATTTTTTATTTTTTATTTATTAACAAGCTTTATAATAGTTTGGTTTGGTTTATGAATACATAGATGAATTATATTTAAAGTGAAAATTTTCCTAAAATTCGGTCCAAATTAAAAAAAAATTAGGCCCTATAGAGGAGCTTTTTGCGATTCTAAAAGTGAAAACTCCAGAACGCGGAGGCTTTTATTTAAAAAATTATTAACTTTTAAAGTTGCACAATTCACCATATAAATTTCATTGATTATAGATTTCATTGATATGTATTTATCGAAGCAATGTTTTTTTTTTTAAAGCGCCGCAGCCGAAAATTTTTAATAAAAAATAGCGCGATTTTTTATAAAAAAATTTCATTATTTATCGAAGTATTGATTTTTTGTAAAATCGCGCGATTTTTTATAAAAAATTTTCATTATTTCTCGAAGTATTGATTTTGGAGAAACTTTCCAATACCGGCGTTCATTAATGAACCACCATTGACAAAAATGCAACCCCCGACCACCTAGGCCCCCTATCGGTCCCTAGGGACCCCTTAGAAAAATGGCCAAAAATCACAATTTTTACTTGCGTCCAAAGTATTTTTGCGTAGAATTCCTTTCTGCGTAGGCGGCCTTCGGCCGCGCTTTAGGATTATAACCCTTACTAAATAGAATTCTCCTTTTGGTGTGCACCAACTGTGAAAGGATGAGGTAACTAGAATTCCCTTTCTGTGTGGTAAACCTGGGGCTGCCGCCCCGGTGATGTCTTTATGCAGAGCTCTTTGTTTAACATAGTTTAAAAACACATTATACTCATTTATTCCCTACTGTTATCGAGATCATTATGAAACTGGTAGATTGTTGAAAATCCCATCGTTTTAATTTGTTGAATTTTCGACCATGTGGTAGCGCCCTTTATATTCACCATCTCAGCCATTTTGATTTGCTTGCTTGTTTGTTTAAGTACTTTGTCGAAGAAGAGTAGTGAAATTATTATTATTATAAAATTATTGTTAAAAAATAAAATAAAATACATTTAATGTACACAAAATATACGTGAACATTGCAAAGATCATATATTTATAAAAATAGAAGTGTTAAGTGCCCTTTTTCGTATGAAACTTTGCTAGTGAAACTGCAAAGAATTTACCAACGAATTAGTTAAATACTATTACTAATAAAGTGAGAAAGTGATAAATAATGTAAATATATACGATTCTTAACACCCCCGCCAAGTTTCATGACGAAATTCGTGATAGTTTTGTGAAAATAGCCAAAAACTGACGTAATGGAAAGCCAACCCTATTTAAAAATGAAATAAACAGCAAGACCAGCAATATATTAAAATACATTCAATTTTTGTGTTTTTTTTTTCAGTGTTTGAAAAACTGTCAGCATAGCAGCAACAGCACTAAAACCCCTGCTGTTGCTGTGCTGCGAAATCAATTCTTTCCTCTTGAAACTTTTGTGACTTTGCCTTGCTGCGCACATATCCAAAGCTAAAGCGCAGCACAGCTGAAATGTGGATTTTATTTTGCTGTTCTGTTGCTTCGGCTGCGAAATTTCAAAAAGGTCAGCCACAGCGCAGTCCCTATTCCCTTTTTATGTGTTGTCGCTTTAACTGCCGATGCTATGTACGAACCAGGAGTGGGCGTTTTTAAATGAATTAATTATTCAAATAAAAAATAAAATTGTATTCATCATTTCAACATTTTTGAATGGCGAATAAATTTTTATACTTCATTCAAGCACTTTCGAATGATGAATAAATTTTCATTCATCATTCAAGTAATTTCAAATAAGAATAAATTTTTATTCTTCATTCAAGCACTTTCGAATGATGAATAAATTTTTATTCATCATTCAAGTAATTTCAAATAACGAATAAATTTTTATTCGTCATTCAAGTAATTTAGAATTATGAATAAATTTTTATTCATCATTCAAGTAATTTCAAATAAGAATAAATTTTTATTCTTCATTCAAGCACTTTCGAATGATGAATAAATTTTTATTCATCATTCAAGTAAATTCAAATAACGAATAAATTGTTATTCATCATTCAAGTAATACTGAATAATGCGTAATTTTTCATTTATTTATTCTTTCTTGATCACAATACCAGGTAGACAGTCGTGGTAAATGTTCATGTCGTATATACATATTAATTGTGTATGAAATATTAGAAAATATAATATCGAAGTCCACATATGTATGCATATAAGCATGAACATAAGTATGTACTTATTTAATTGTCTATATATGTACATATGTATATAATACGTGAAGGGATTTTTTGTCCAGTTTACCAGATCTGCACCGTTCATTCGATTTTAAAAAATGAGGTGTCAAATGAAAGGGCTCGGGCTGTAAAAGTGCTATAAGGTTTTACTTATACGAAAAGAGTTGCCACCTTTCAAAAAAAATTAATTACAAATTAAAAAAAATTAATTAAATAAGTAGTACAATATGGGAATCAATCTAAATGGTTTTGAAAAGGTTTTATTTTTTTATTACATACAAGGGGTTGCCACCTGCTTAAAAAAATCAAATTCAATTTCAATTATGGAAACTAGATAGGTGAAATATTCATCACCATATGGGCGTCGGGCGGGAGAGGTTTAAGGAGGTTTTAGTCTGGAAATATTTTAAGAAGGGTTGTCACCTAATTTAAAAATTGAAAGTAATTAAATTATGCAGAAGTTACTTAAATATGTGAAATATTAAAACATGGGTGTCAAGCAAAAGTGAGTTGAGAGCTTTGAGCATCCAGACTATTTATGTGGTTTTTAAAAAGGATTGTCACCTGTTTTAAATGTATGGGTGTCAAACGATAGAGGTCTAAGAACGTTTCAGTATACAAATATTTTCAAGTGGATTGCCACGTAATTGAAGTGTAATTCAATTCAACTATACACAAGGTGTAAGGGAATTTTTGGGACTATTTCGATATTTNATTGTCACCTGTTTTAAATGTATGGGTGTCAAACGATAGAGGTCTAAGAACGTTTCAGTATACAAATATTTTCAAGTGGATTGCCACGTAATTGAAGTGTAATTCAATTCAACTATACACAAGGTGTAAGGGAATTTTTGGGACTATTTCGATATTTTCAGGGTTCTCGGGAATATATCGAGATTTTTGGGAGTAATTCCGTATTGTTTGGACTATTTCGAGATTTCTTCGGGATTTTCAGGACTATTCCGGGCTTTTCGAGACTACTTGGAGATTTTCGGGATTCTCGGCTCCAAATCAAGATCTTCGGGACGAGTTCAGTATCTCGAAGTAGATTCGAAAAACCCGAAATAGTCCCAAAAATTCCGAGTTGGTCCTAAAAATCCCTAAGATCTCGAAATAGCCCCGAGAACCCCGAAAATCTCGAAAAACCCGAAATGATACCAAAAAATCCGAATTGGTCCCAAAAAGCCCCAAATGGTCCCGTAGATCCCGATATAGGCCCGATAACCCCGAGAATACCGAAGTTGTCTCGAAAAACCCGAAATAGTCCAGAAAATCCCGAAGAATTCTCGGAAATCCCGAAATAGTCCAACAATCCCGAGAACCCCCGAGAGAAAATCTCGAGGAAGTCTCGCAAAACCCGAAATAGTCACAAAATACGGAATTAATCCCAAAAATCCCGATATATTCCCGAGAACCCCGAGAATATCGAAATAGTCCCAAAAAACCCGAGATAGCCCCAAAAATCCCGAAGTAGTTGCGTTGCCTAAAAGAATATTACTTATCCAAAAAATCACAAATCAGAATGCATTTAAAATAGAAGTAATTAATTTGAATATTTTCCAACAGGTGGCAATCCTCGTCAAACGCTTCAAAAATATTCTAAAGATTTCTTAACGCTTTTTAGTTTAGCACCCATATATTGTTATTTCGTTCTTAAACCTCTATTGTCTGACACCTATATATAATTTCATTACCCAATGTGCTTTAATTCACCTTAAACCTGATATTTTGAACAGGTGGCAGCCCTAGTGCATGTAGATTAGAAATAAACCGTTTTAAAAATTATTTCGGCTGATATTCATCCTTTTTTAATTTAATTTAATTTGAATTTAACATTTAAAACAGGTGGCAACCCATTTTAAAAACCACATAAATAGTCTGGATGCTCAAAGCTCTCAACTCACTTTTGCTTGACACCCATGTTTTAATATTTCACATATTTAAGTAACTTCTGCATAATTTAATTACTTTCAATTTTTAAATTAGGTGACAACCCTTCTTAAAATATTTCCAAACTAAAACCTCCTTAAACCTCTCCCGCCCGACGCCCATATGGTGATGAATATTTCATCTATCTAGTTTCCATAATTGAAATTGAATTTGATTTTTTTAAGCAGGTGGCAACCCCTTGTATGTAATAAAAAATAAAACCTTTTCAAAACCATTTAGATTGATTCCCATATTGAACTACTTATTTAATTAATTTTTTTAAATTTGTAATTAATTTTTTTGAAAGGTGGCAACTCTTTTCGTATAAGTAAAACCTTATAGCACTTTTACAGCCCGAGCCCTTTCATTTTTTAAAACCGAATGAACGGTGCAGATCTGATGACCTGGACAAAAAATCCCTTCACGTATTATATACATATGTACATATATAGATAATTAAATAAGTACATACTTATGTTCATGCTTATATGCATACATATGTGGACTTTGATATTATATTTTCTAATATTTCATACACAATTAATATGTATATACGTCATGAACATTTACCATGACTGTCTACCTGGTAATGTGATCAAGAAATAATGAATAAATGAAAAATTACGCGTTATTCAGTATTACTTGAATGATGAATAAAGATTTATTCATCATTCGAAAGGGCTTGAATGAGGAATAAAAATTTATTCGTTATTTGAAATTACTTGAATGATGAATAAAAATTGATTCATCATTCGAATGTGCTTGAATGAAGAATAAAAATTTATTCGTTATTTGAAATTACTTGAATGATGAATAAAAATTGATTCATCATTCGAATGTGCTTGAATGAAGAATAAAAATTTATTCTTATTTGAAATTACTTGAATGATGAATAAAAATTTATTCATGATTCTAAATTACTTGAATGATGAATAAAAATGTATTCGTTATTTGAAATTACTTGAATGATGAATAAAAGTTTATTCATAATTCGAAAGTGCTTGAATGAAGAATAAAAATTTATTCTTATTTGAAATTACTTGAATGATGAATGAAAATTTATTCATCATTGAAAGTGCTTGAATGAAGAATATAAATTTATTAGTCATTCAAAAATGTTGAAATGATGAATGAAAACTTATTCTTATTTTTTTNGTTTATTCATAATTCGAAAGTGCTTGAATGAAGAATAAAAATTTATTCTTATTTGAAATTACTTGAATGATGAATGAAAATTTATTCATCATTGAAAGTGCTTGAATGAAGAATATAAATTTATTAGTCATTCAAAAATGTTGAAATGATGAATGAAAACTTATTCTTATTTTTTTATTCAATTATTCATTTCCTGATTACGCCCATCCCTGGTACGAACAGCACAGCACAGCACAGCTTTATATTTGTATATTTATTTATTTATTTTAAGTCTTATGAAACACTAATTTCTTACTGACTACAGAAAGGAATTTCTTAGGAACTAGTTAAAATAATTATACAGTAGCCTCCGGACAGCTCCAGGCGACAAAGACGGGTCCAAGTTAGAAATATTATTTAATTCAGACAGAGTTCTTAGCATGGGAGCAAATTTAAGGTGATCAAATTTAGGAAACTCAGTACAAAACAAAAAAACAAAGGGGCGTGTCGGTGATACCGCGCTGGAATAAAGAAGTTTAATTTCTCCATTAGGGCCGGGCAGTCAACAATACAATTTAGCAGATTCACTACAAAGCTGCAAGAGAGAAAGGAAGATCTGGATTGTAAAGTTTTCAGGGATAAGTCAAGTTTAAAGAACGGATTGCAAACTTAATAAATATTTTTTGGATTCGCTCTATACGGTTAATATGAGTAACGTGATACTGTATCCAAATGAAGGCTGCGTAATAAATTCTAGATCTTACTAATGTAGTATATAGCATCTTGAGCGTGTATGGGGTGGTTAATCGAAGTTTGGAGTCAAAAAATGCACCCAGATCTTTGAAGTCTGTAACGCGATCAAGGGTTGACCCAGAAGAAAATGCGCAAGACCGTTTGCAAAGAAAATTAAAGAAATCGACGTCAGTTTTTATAAATTTCACTTGTTATATGAAAAAACCGTCAGCAAAAAAAAATATAAACAAGTAATTTTTAAGCAAAAACAAATCTGACTTTAAATCTCATATACAAATTTAAGAGTACCATTTTTTTCTTCACGATCCAAACCAAATTAGTATGGGACCACCTCTGATATACCACATTTTCTTTAAAAGAATAATTACAGAAATTGGTTAACGTGGTCCAAAATTATGCGGTAACATGTGTACATAAACAGTAAATAATAAAAAATATTCCGACAATTTGATAACCTCCTCCTTTTTTTGAAATCGTTTAAAAATAACAAAAAAAATTAAACTTTAAAAACTTTGCGGATATTTAACGAAAATCACCATGTACCCATTTCTGCACCCTACTGTAGGTCCAATCTGCTATTTGGAAATATTTTGATAATAAAGATATTGGGATAGCAAATTTGAAATGAAATATATTAGAAATATATATCGCTAAGTTAATTACATATATATGCTTAAGTGATTTTCGCCTAAATAATAAGAGTCGATATGAAAAGTTATCTTAGCTTGTATATTTAACTAGAGGCTTTGCAAGTTAATATCGACATACATACATATGTATATGTGTGATGAAAGACATGAGTATATGTTTACATACATACATATTTACAAATGGTAGTCGTTGAGATCTGTTCAGAAATCTGCGAAGAACTTCACAGCACAGCAACAGTCGAAATTCCTCTTGCTGTTGATTTGCGTTCGTGCTGTGAAGGTCTTCACAGCACAGCAACAGTCGAATTGCATTTTTTCTTCGTACTGCAGTCGCTTTACTGTCGCGGTGCTACTATCTTGGCAGCAAATCGACAGTACAGTTTAATTTTTTTGTTTTTACTTTCGCTTTGCTGTTAGCTTTTAGAATTCTCATAACCACAGCAAAGTCGAAGCAAATGAAAAAGAAAAATGAAAGCAATTTCAAACGCTGGAGAAGATGCGGTGATCTCCGAAATAGCAGCTACAACTTCTATCGAAATGGAGATTGTTGTTTTTTACAAAAAAATTTCATTAAGAATTGCCTCAAGCTCAATCAAATTGTTGAATATAATTGTTATAAGACCATAAATAACAAAAACAAATAACTTAAGGACGAGCACACGTAAAAGTTAAACATTCTAAAAATATAATTCTATTAACAAAAACAAACAAAAGCAACAACCACATGATCAAGTGTAAATAGCAGCGGAATAGCTGCGCTTGATNGAAAATGCGCAAGACCGTTTGCAAAGAAAATTAAAGAAATCGACGTCAGTTTTTATAAATTTCACTTGTTATATGAAAAAACCGTCAGCAAAAAAAAATATAAACAAGTAATTTTTAAGCAAAAACAAATCTGACTTTAAATCTCATATACAAATTTAAGAGTACCATTTTTTTCTTCACGATCCAAACCAAATTAGTATGGGACCACCTCTGATATACCACATTTTCTTTAAAAGAATAATTACAGAAATTGGTTAACGTGGTCCAAAATTATGCGGTAACATGTGTACATAAACAGTAAATAATAAAAAATATTCCGACAATTTGATAACCTCCTCCTTTTTTTGAAATCGTTTAAAAATAACAAAAAAAATTAAACTTTAAAAACTTTGCGGATATTTAACGAAAATCACCATGTACCCATTTCTGCACCCTACTGTAGGTCCAATCTGCTATTTGGAAATATTTTGATAATAAAGATATTGGGATAGCAAATTTGAAATGAAATATATTAGAAATATATATCGCTAAGTTAATTACATATATATGCTTAAGTGATTTTCGCCTAAATAATAAGAGTCGATATGAAAAGTTATCTTAGCTTGTATATTTAACTAGAGGCTTTGCAAGTTAATATCGACATACATACATATGTATATGTGTGATGAAAGACATGAGTATATGTTTACATACATACATATTTACAAATGGTAGTCGTTGAGATCTGTTCAGAAATCTGCGAAGAACTTCACAGCACAGCAACAGTCGAAATTCCTCTTGCTGTTGATTTGCGTTCGTGCTGTGAAGGTCTTCACAGCACAGCAACAGTCGAATTGCATTTTTTCTTCGTACTGCAGTCGCTTTACTGTCGCGGTGCTACTATCTTGGCAGCAAATCGACAGTACAGTTTAATTTTTTTGTTTTTACTTTCGCTTTGCTGTTAGCTTTTAGAATTCTCATAACCACAGCAAAGTCGAAGCAAATGAAAAAGAAAAATGAAAGCAATTTCAAACGCTGGAGAAGATGCGGTGATCTCCGAAATAGCAGCTACAACTTCTATCGAAATGGAGATTGTTGTTTTTTACAAAAAAATTTCATTAAGAATTGCCTCAAGCTCAATCAAATTGTTGAATATAATTGTTATAAGACCATAAATAACAAAAACAAATAACTTAAGGACGAGCACACGTAAAAGTTAAACATTCTAAAAATATAATTCTATTAACAAAAACAAACAAAAGCAACAACCACATGATCAAGTGTAAATAGCAGCGGAATAGCTGCGCTTGATTGTTGTTGGCTTAACGCATGAAAATTGGAAAAGCAACAACAGTTTACGTGGCGAGCTTAGCTCAGTGGGTAAGACTACTGGCTTAGGCGGCTTGGGTCGTTGGTTCGAATTCCATTTCAAGAAAGCTGATGAGGCGATGTGGTGATCTCCGAAATAGCAGCTATAACTTCTACCAAAATGAAAATTGTTGTTTTTTACCGTAAATTTATTCATTAAAAACGGCCTCAAGCTCAATAAAATTGTTGAATATAATTGTTATAAGGCCATAAATAACAAAAACAAATAACTTGTATTTTTTTTTTAAATATGTCGCTATCTTATGCCAGAAACCTGAATGTGTAAAACAGAAAATGTTGGGAGATCAAGTTTTAAAGTTTTTTTTAAGAGACTTAACTCTACATTCATGTAATTTACACTGCAAAATATGTGGTTACCGTGTACACATGGGGTTTGGTATAACATAGAACATCCAAAGGCTAATCAAGTTAACCCAATAACTCAAAATTAGTTAATTTGCATATTCATGCTTCTGGTATAAGGGGGACTATATAATATATAAACCGTTAATGGAGACCTTATCGTAAATGCTCTCTTTATTTTATAATAAAAATCATTATATTTTTATTTATTTCATTTTCTTTTTTGGAATGCAATCTTGCGATTTAAAAATCTAAAGAATATTTAGGTCCAAATTTACTTTTACATTTCTCATTAGTGCTGCAAAAACATCGATGTTTAAAACTATCGATTTTTCGATGTTTTTACCAATAAAACATCAAAGGGTTTATGCTATCGTGTTTTCTTACAAATTATAACTTTTGTTTAAAGTTGAAGGCCTGTTCAATTGACAAACATAAGTTTTCGACAAATTACATTTATTATTTTTAAATTATCCATTAATTAATTTAAAACCTAATTTGACTAATATTAAAGGTCACATTAAATATTCCAACACTTATTGGTACGCTTTTGCGTTAAAATTCAGCTAAACTGTTAAAGATTATGAGTTTATTACGCTTTATTTTGTATATCTCTTGCGTGCCCCAAATCAGCAACGTATACACTTTCTAATGATTGCATATCTTCTAAAAACATCGATGGTAAAAACCGATCTTTTTGCAGCTCTATTTCTCATCATATTTTGCAAAAAATTTGGCTTTTTGATTAGCGTATCACTATTAACTTCAACAAATTTTGTATTTAAAATTTCCAATGTATGCAAAAAACTTGAATTCAGCTTGTACAGACCGCCCCCGATAAGTAATTAATATGTATAATTTTGATCACTTTCTTCATGCGTTCTGTGACTGAAAATAATTATTATCCCAATATTTGGGATCAAAAACGTCGCCTTGTTTTAAGAAAAATTTGTTTGATCTTTGTATAATAATTATAATTATTTATGAGAAATATCTTTTTTCGTTTTGCGGGACGATTATTTTCTCTTAAAAGAATTGTTACACGTGCAACCTATTTCACGAAGTTAAACGCAAATATCTCCGAGCTCAATTATTTGAATTTGATTTTCTAACATCTGGCAACCCTTTTCCAAAAAACTAAAAACACGTAAAGGCAAAGTTATTTCATTTGACACCTAATTTTTTGAAAATCGAACGATTTGGCGATAAATATTTAACGTGTTAAATCTCCGAACTCAATCAAGAGGTTTCATTTCAATAAAAGTCCGATATAATTATTAAGAGAAGACGTAAATCATTTCCGTCCTGAAATAAACGTCCCGAGAGACGAAAAAAATAAAAGTGACATATAGTTATTAAGAGAAGTCGTAAATCATTTATGTCTTGAAATAAACGTCCCGAGAGACAAAAAAAAAAATAAAAAGTCCCATATAATTATTATGAGAAGACGAAAATAATTTCCATCGTAGAATAATCTCTCGTCTCAGGAGACGAAAACAACTTCTCCATTGTTAAGTAATAATTATACAGCAACATTTAATTTTATTTCTTATAATCGTTATGGTCTCTGGTTCTGAAACAGGTGAAGTAATACAACAGCTTTCTCGCTTTATTTTCTTAATTTTCTTGACATTCGGCTATCTAATTGAAATTTTTTCCAGCAAAGTTTCAAATAAGATAGTGTCAAACCTTTCTTCTTGCTCTTGTCAATATACCTGGTATAATTTCACCATGGGCCAAACAAACTTATTTTTAAACTTGTGTAGCTCAGCCCAGTTTATTTGCTTAACACATTTCCCACTCACTTCTGGAGAAGGTGCACTGGTAGTACTCTGTTCGTAGTGATGTTTAGATGTACCTTGCGCTTGCTTAGGAGCTGTTCTCAGGGCTCGTATTTGCAGACACATGGGCAGCACATCCTAACATTTTAAGTTTACTAGAGGTTTACGCCGATAGATATTGCGGCGGCGGCGGCGACGCCGGCATCTCAAATAGCGCCGGCGCATCTGTCCACTAGCCACATTCCAAAGAACATAGGAAACCAATTCTTGTTTCCAATTTCGCAAAATACTGCTAAAAAGGACGCCTATTGAATATTTGGAATCGCTGCATGTGCTTGTTTATTGAAATACTCTGATATAAAAAATTATCGATTAACCAATCAGCTAATAAATAAATTAAATCAAATAACTCCAAGGTCATAATTGTGTTTCAAAATAGTCAGAACGATAGTCACTTCATTTTTCCTCGCAAATCACTCGGAAATATTTCACTCCAAAATTAGCAAATGACAGCACTGCTACCAAATATATGTCATTGGAGCGAGAACACGGTACACCATTTTACATATTCTCGTTTCAATCCGCAAACATTGCTTACTTATTGACCTCGAGCCGGCAAAACTAACAAGTTAAATAATATATTTTACTGGTGTTGTGAAGGTCAAAACTGGCGATTTAGTGCATTTCGGACCGAGTAATTGCTCTTATAAAGGAACTATACCCCATACAAGTTTTCTGTGAATAACTTCAACCCTGCAAGGCTTGTTAGTCGAAACGACTAACACCAACTTTGTATTTAAATAACAAACTTATAACAGTTAAAAAAGCAAATACATTTTGTGATTTTAATTCTTTATATTTTTTAAAACACATTAACAAAATATTAAATACATATTCTTTTCCCTGTTACGTATACAACAAGGTAAATGACTTCATAGAGAAATACGTAGCGAAACACGATTTTTGTTAATCGAATCGACTAACGAAGCACGTCCAGGGTTAAAATGGTTAACAATATTAATCTTCCGCTATCGGAATATGATTATGAGGATCGAATTGCGTTAATTGGTACCCCTCCCGACAATTTTGTATACAATTGTACGATATATTCCAGGTTAGCACAGTGGTCGAAAATCGCACCATATCGCAGACTCAAAATTACACGTTCGTCAGAAAATGCGAAAAACTATTTCGTAGAACATGCTAATCATATGGGCAAGGGAGACTGTACGTTTGGTTTTTCCAACAAATTATAACAATAATTTGCTCCAGCTTTTGCTTGAAGGTTAACAAATGCTTTGTAAACATTTTTATTTCATAAAAATTTTTGAGTTTTGTCACTTTTCAAGATCATGTGCGATATGTTGACAAGTTTTAACATATGATTTTTTTGTTTGCTATTTAATTAAATTAATTTTTTTTATAAAAATATAGTTTAGGTTCCAATATTGTGTAATATTAATATTCAACAAAAATTTTGAGCTTTTTAATTAGATTTCTTAGAAAGATTTTGAGTAGATATGCAGTTTCGTAGTCTATTGAATAGAATAAAGTGCACGTTCCAAATAGCTTGATTTTTTGGAATTTCATTTGGCGAAGATAGGGTTGCCAGATTTTGTATGCGCGAAATCAGTACGTTATTCTTTTTCATGCTAAAAAAATCAGTACTTATTAGTACATTTTTATTCAAAGCAAAATTATGAATGTAAGTAACAGATAATACTTTAAAGCACCAGAGTACCTGTTTTTAACAATTAGGTTGTTCACACTTGTTTAGTTATAAGTTAAAAATTTGTATTCTGTAGTATATTTTGTTGTTGTAAACTGAATAAAAATTATAACTAGATAACCAGGCAGGTGTGAATAACCTTAGTATTTTGGTATATAAATAAAATATAGTTCATAAAAAATAAAAGTGTTATCGATTTTAACTTGCGTGTTACACAGAAGCCAATAAATTATTTTATATTTATGACATTTTTGAATAGCAATAATGAGATCATTCCATTTTCAGTGTTTATATAGTCAAAGAATTCTATATTTTTCATTTTAAAATTACTTTTAATTTGAAGTTCACTTTCAAAAATTTTAATTAGAAGCCGGTTTCTCTCTTTGCGCCAGGAAACAAACTTTATACTTAAGATCCTCTGAGTTGATTCGTTTGAGTGTGGTATTGAAAAAAAACAAAATTACATATTTTTTCTGTTAAAACTGTTGAAACGTACCACTATTTAAGGACTTCATCTATATTTCCCCATGGGTTAAATTAATTGTTTCAAGTATGCAAAAGCTTTGAAAGACTAAGAATTCGCTAAAAAGAGTATCTAACTCTACGTCTTGTATGCAAAACTATTTTATAATGTCAGTAAATTGAGAAAACAGTATTGTAAGTTTTAGGCAAAAGCCATTATTAAAATTTTTTGTTATTACAGCGTGGTGACGAATAACTGTTACCCAGGTTTTTTTGAGAAATAAAAGGGTCCTTTATAGATTTTGCGAAAAAGTATTTTATTGTTAATTTTCCACAGATTTTACTTTAGTTGTATTAATTAGTTTTTAAATTTTAATCCTTATTTACATTTGCCAGCAGTGTAAACCTTGAGAGAAAAGTTCACTTGGCATGCAAGTCTTTTTCAGGTGTATTTTTTCTTCTTCTTCTTCTTATTTGGCGCTGTAACCGCCTAAGCGATTTTGGCCGAGTCCAAAACAGCACGCCAGTCATTTCTCTTCTGTGCTAACTGACGCCAATTGAAAATGCCAAGTGAAGCCAAGTCCTTCTCCACCTGGTCTTTCCAACGCNGCGGGACCCAAACCCAGCGCACGCGAAGTTTTACGCCTTCTCACTTTAGCTCGCTCCCAAACGGGTGTTTGGTTGCTACCCAGAGGATACGTGGATATAAATATCCGGACGTTGTGAGCTGCGATTTGAACCGTACGCACAAGAATCGCTTCTGGCCACTCCCAGGTGAATGGCAGTCAAAAGTTTTCCTTCTGCGCACGGAACCATCCTTAGGCTTTGTATAAAAACAAGAAAAACTGTATAGAGTTGGCCGAATGAATGGGCGTCCTAGTCACCAGTTCAGAGTCTATTCGATTTTTGAGTATGAGACCTTATGTTGGACAAAAGGGGGAGTATAAGGGACTCAAAATGGAGAAAATAAGCCTATGGTTAAAGAAGATATGGAATAAATTAAACTGAAAATTATTTTCGAGATAACTAACAACACTCGACAAAAAACGTCAGTCCTCTTTTTAAATAACACTAGTTTACAGCAAAATTGTTCTCCAGACGACACTATCCAATTCCTATGTAGAATAGCTCGGTGATTCCGAAAATCGAGTTAATTTTTTCCATGGATGCGTTTTCGAGATATTTGCAATTTACCGTTATTCAACTTAAAGCAAAAACTGGTTCCTTTTAATCACGTATATCTTACAAACCAATTCAAAAATTTTAATATAAAATACGGCTAATGAAAGCCAATGAATTTCTCCATAAACCGTATATACATCACTTTCCGATAGGGCTTATAGTTTCTGACAAATTAATTAATCATATCAGCTTTTTTTATTTTTTAATGGATAAATACGAAATATGAGTGGTCAAATGAAAATGCGCAAAGATTTTTTGTATGAAATTCGAGCAGTAAAGCGTGTTACTCGGGTGTACGTGGCGTATGAGTAACACGCTTTACTGCTCGTATTTCATACAAAAAATCTTTGCGCATTTTTATTTGACCACTCGTATTTCGTATTTATCCATCGATTTTCTTCATCAGTAACTTGATTTTTTTTTGTAACAGAACAGACTTTAGTACAAATGCAAAAATTTGATACAGAACCTGTTATTTTTAAAATTTTTCTTCTGTTAAAGTTTGATATTTTTTCATTTTTCCTTTAAAAGATAAAAAAAGCTGGAATGATTAATTAATTTGTCAGAAACTATAAGCCGTATAAGATTTTTAAATTGGTTCGTAAGATATACTTGATTAAAAGGAACCAGTTATCGCCTTAAGCTGAATAACGGTAAATTCCAAATATCTCGAAAACGTATCCATGGAAAAAAAATCAACTCGATTTTCGGAATCACCGATAGGATTTGGATAGTGGCGTCTGCAGAACAAAAACCAAATTAAAATTTGTGATCCAGTGTAATTTATACTCCATCATATTATCGCAATTGCTACGTTTAAGAAAGTTCCAACGTTATATAAAAACCTTAAGAAAATCCTAAAGTTTTTTGTTTAAATTGAAAATTCAGTACAAATCAGTACAAATTTTGAAAAATCAGGTTATTAGCGTACTGATTGAATGAATGAATAAAATCAGTACAAGAGTTGAAAAATCAGTACTGTAGAGCTGGAAAACTATCGATGGGACTATCGATAGTATCGATACTCAAAATATTTCGAAGAAATCTAATTAAAACTTTGTAAATTTTTTTTTTTAATATTCCCAGACTCGGTTGCCAGCGCCGAGTGATCGTTCAGCGTTCTATCAAGGATAAAAAACTATCATCGTTCTTGTTCAACCTAGAGTCGAGTTTTAGGATTGGCCACATTATGTTTAGAAAGTGATTTAGCAAGGAAACTCGACTTCGCTGCTATCATCAATTTGCCTCAGCTAAAGCCAGGAAGGCAAAATTCTGTGAATTGTGTCAATAGTTTCAATAATTGGGTAAATAAACGAGTGAATAAAATTAAAAAAAAAAATTAGTGTTGGCTGGAGGGGGGTTTAGCGTGTGTTTAGGGGCACACATTCGAGATCCCAAACAGCACACACTTTGCTGTGAGGACAGTTTATTTCCCACAAATGCACACAGATGTGTATGAGCAATGAGTGCAAGTTGAATGTGTTTATGGCGTGTGTGTGAGCAGAGCATGTGTGTGCAAATACGAACCCTGGCTGTTCTGTAATACCGTATCAAGGGAAGGCCTTGACAAAATTGCTTCTGGGTATATTTGTAAACTACCACATAGAATGAAGTGCCACATCATAACAAGGGCGGTTCAGGGAATTAAACAAGCAAACAAAAATTTGACGGTCTCATGTTTCCTTCGAGCCACATGCATATCGAGCCCTAATCGCAGAAATAAGATAAGGGAAATCTCTTTCAAAATTAATGGTGATTTCCATTCTACCAAAAAATTTGACCTTTTGATTGCCTCTTTCTCTTTTCGTGTTCGATTCCAAATTAAAAGAAAAGGGTGAGCAAATTTTGCGTTCGTTTCTTAAAATGTCACACACTTGTAAGGCAATTAATAAAATAAAAAAAAACTTTTTAATAAAGGGTGAACACACCAAAACTGCGACACTTAGAAATTACTACCAGAAACAAACTAGAAGGCTTTGAAATTATTATTTTTTGTATTATATAACTTGGAAGTTTAGATGTTATTAAAATGTTAAAATATTAGTTATTATTTGCTCCATATGCAAGTGATCGGTATTTTCATCGCACACGCGCCATCATTTTCTGCACGACTGCATCATCGACATTACGCGATGCGCACAACTACTTTGTTTTGCACTCTTCAATAATGTTCACTCTTTCACCTGTTTTCTTCAAGATTCCTTTGACAATTGACCAATATTCCCCAATAGGACGTGGCTCTGGGCTATTGGGTGGATTGCAGTCGTGAGGTACAAAATTGATGTTATTTGCATTATACCACGGCAATGTGTCCTTGGCATAGTGGCAGGTTGCCATGTCCGCCTAGAACGATGGCCTACTCCTTATCTGTTGATAAATGACAGAAGACGCCTTTTGAGGCACTCATCCCGATAAACTTGATCATTCATTGTCCCGGATGGGAAAAAGGGCTGCTTTTACGGCCGCAGGAACAAATAGCTTGCCAAACCATGTGGTTTTTGTAAATTTGGACTTCATTTTCAGCTTACAAATTTCAGGGGCATCTTGACGACTTGCAGCAGTATAAAAATCTTGCCCTGCAATATATTTTGAATTCTTATAGCAGTAGGTTTCGCAGTCCATAACAATGCAGTTGTATTTTCTAATTTAGAGTTCATACAACTTCCGAATGCGGGATTTGGCTGTAACATTCTACTTTGCGCCTCGGTCTGGCGCTGTTTGAGCTGTAGAACATCTCAAAGAAGCTTTCCGCTTTACCTTTTGTACCAAAAACTGCGATCTCCGTACGGATTTTGCAACATAACGCGACAAAATCTTCGGATCTCGCGAAAACGCACTGAGGACCTTCCGAGCACTGTTTTTATCACTTTGACCATGCTAACCCCCCGCTCCCTGGTTTTCTCGTAACTGTCAGGCCTTATTTGTACCGATTAAAACCCTGAAAACTGTCGAATAGTGCACTCTTTAATATTTTAGCAATTTTACGTGTACTTAAGGCCGGATCATTTATAAACTCGTGCAAAATGGTTTGTCTCGTTTCTAGCTCGGTTACCATTTTTAACTCAACTAGGAATCAAATTCAAATGAAATTTCTTCTACGTTCAACTAAGGTCATGGTCAACTTATGGTATTTGAATTTCAAAATATTGAATTCGTTTTGGGTAAGTTATAAGCTTCCCAAAGTGTCGCAGTTTTGGTGTGTTCACCCTTTATACAACGTAAAGTCATTATAAACCATTTATGAGATAGAAAACGAAAAACGTGGAGCGCATGCAATACAAAGCATTAGATTTAATTACAATAGTCAAACTACATTACATAGACCTAAAATTTCTACAGCGCAAGTACAAATTTGAGTTCGATTTTAAGCGATCGTTATTCATATACCCACATATGTTCATACATATATTACTTTTCACATCAATTCAAGTCTATTATGTGCGCCCCACGCTTTTCTCATAAATTGTTTATAATGACTCTAAAATTTCAAAAACAAAAGTTATCAAAACAAATTCTATGGGACTGAGAAATATAATTTTCTAATTTGTAGTTCATTTAAATAGCGTGGTATATTAAAAAGTTTTATTTAGTCTTGTCTGTATAAAATTTTGCAATAGATATTAAAATAATTCAACAATATTAATAGATTGGTGCACACACTTGCATATTCATATGTATGTGCATTAGGGTGGTCCAAAACAGTAAAGTTGGAATTTTAATGCTCTCACCCCCTAGGATTGTTCTATATCGAAAAAAGTATACCCCTATTTTTTATTTTGAAATCAAAAAATATTTAGAGGTCGCTCAAAGCGCTCAAGGTTTTCCATGTATTTGTATATGGGGTAGAAACTACTTTTGGTAGAAATGGTATAGAATTCATGAAAATCAATATTTTTCGATCGGAAAACTCTGATTCTCTTCAGGAGACTTTCAATAAAAATACCCAATTGTTTATTTAACCATTTTTAAATACTAACGATTTTTTATTGGTCCGCCCATTGCATTTTTCG
>NW_016157231.1:117806-138600 GCF_001687245.7 Rhagoletis zephyria
AGTCCATAACAATGCAGTTGTATTTTTTAATTTAGAATTCATACAACTTCCGAATGCGGGATTTCGCTGTAACATTCTACTTTGCGCCTCGGTCTGGCGCTGTTTGAGCTGTAGAACATCTCAAAGAAGCTTTCCGCTTTACCTTTTGTACCAAAAACTGCGATCTCCGTACGGATTTTGTAACATAACGCGACAAAATCTTCGGATCTCGCGAAAACGCACTGAGGACCTACCGAGCACTGTTTTTATCACTTTGACCATGCTAGCCCCCGCTCCCTGGTTTTCTCTTAACTGCCAGNACGTAAAGTCATTATAAACCATTTATGAGATAGAAAACGAAAAACGTGGAGCGCATGCAATACAAAGCATTAGATTTAATTGACAATAGTCAAACTACATTACATAGACCTAAAATTTCTACAGCGCAAGTACAAATTTGAGTTCGATTTTAAGCGATCGTTATTCATATACCCACATATGTTCATACATATATTACTTTTCACATCAATTCAAGTCTATTATGTGCGCCCCACGCTTTTCTCATAAATTGTTTATAATGACTCTAAAATTTCAAAAACAAAAGTTATCAAAACAAATTCTATGGGACTGAGAAATATAATTTTCTAATTTGTAGTTCATTTAAATAGCGTGGTATATTAAAAAGTTTTATTTAGTCTTGTCTGTATAAAATTTTGCAATAGATATTAAAATAATTCAACAATATTAATAGATTGGTGCACACACTTGCATATTCATATGTATGTGCATTAGGGTGGTCCAAAACAGTAAAGTTGGAATTTTAATGCTCTCACCCCCTAGGATTGTTCTATATCGAAAAAAGTATACCCCTATTTTTTATTTTGAAATCAAAAAATATTTAGAGGTCGCTCAAAGCGCTCAAGGTTTTCCATGTATTAGAGATCGCTTAAAGCGCCTAAAGTTTTCCATGTATTTTATATGGGAAAAAAAGAACTTTTCGTAGAAATGGTATAGAATTCATGAAAATCAATATTTTTCGATCGGAAAACTCTGGTTCTCTTCAGGAGACTTTCAATAAAAATACCCAATTGTTTATTTAACCATTTTTAAATACTAACGATTTTTTATTGGTCCGCCCATTGCATTTTTCGGGGTTTTTGGCGGGGCCTATAAATTATAGTTGCGATGAAAAAATGGTTAATTATTGGGAATCTCCTGCAGATAAACAGAGTTTTCCGATAGAAAAATATTGATTCTTAAGAATTCTNTACATAGACCTAAAATTTCTACAGCGCAAGTACAAATTTGAGTTCGATTTTAAGCGATCGTTATTCATATACCCACATATGTTCATACATATATTACTTTTCACATCAATTCAAGTCTATTATGTGCGCCCCACGCTTTTCTCATAAATTGTTTATAATGACTCTAAAATTTCAAAAACAAAAGTTATCAAAACAAATTCTATGGGACTGAGAAATATAATTTTCTAATTTGTAGTTCATTTAAATAGCGTGGTATATTAAAAAGTTTTATTTAGTCTTGTCTGTATAAAATTTTGCAATAGATATTAAAATAATTCAACAATATTAATAGATTGGTGCACACACTTGCATATTCATATGTATGTGCATTAGGGTGGTCCAAAACAGTAAAGTTGGAATTTTAATGCTCTCACCCCCTAGGATTGTTCTATATCGAAAAAAGTATACCCCTATTTTTTATTTTGAAATCAAAAAATATTTAGAGGTCGCTCAAAGCGCTCAAGGTTTTCCATGTATTAGAGATCGCTTAAAGCGCCTAAAGTTTTCCATGTATTTTATATGGGAAAAAAAGAACTTTTCGTAGAAATGGTATAGAATTCATGAAAATCAATATTTTTCGATCGGAAAACTCTGGTTCTCTTCAGGAGACTTTCAATAAAAATACCCAATTGTTTATTTAACCATTTTTAAATACTAACGATTTTTTATTGGTCCGCCCATTGCATTTTTCGGGGTTTTTGGCGGGGCCTATAAATTATAGTTGCGATGAAAAAATGGTTAATTATTGGGAATCTCCTGCAGATAAACAGAGTTTTCCGATAGAAAAATATTGATTCTTAAGAATTCTATACCATTTCTACGAAAAGTTCTTTTTTTCCCATATAAAATACATGGAAAACTTTAGGCGCTTTAAGCGATCTCTAAATATTTTTTGATTTCAAAATAAAAAAATAGGGATATATTTTTTCGGTATAGAACAATCCTAGGGGGTGAGAGCATAAAAATTCCGACTTTACTTTTTCACATGCATTTTTGGACCACCCTAATGTACATGCATACGAGCGCCAATTAATTTCATTTAATGAAATGGCGTGTCGTGCATTTCCTCTGTAGTGTATGTAGTGCGTATTTTTAGGCGCAATATTTAACTATTTGCGGCGAGCGACATCTACCTCTAGAGTCTTTCATATGATACATTCCGGTGATGTCGATGTCTAGACTTTTTTATAGGATCTTTGCAAAGCAAAGGTTTTATAGCTATAAATGATGTCGTGTGTCCAAACATTGCAAGTTGATAAAAGCGTTGTAAAACAGGCACATTCTCTGCCCTTTGAAGCTTTGTCAGGGGAGATAGTTGCCCTGAAAATCAGATGGTTGTTTAAAACGAAAATATTATAAAATACGTGAGCTAGACAACGACAAGGCAAAAACATGTCCTTTGATAGGGTTGAGTGTAATATCAAACACATTTTGCACCGGAGAAGGGCAACGATATCACCATTAATTTTGATGCACAATTACTAGCTATGATCCAATACTTTTCGTGTAAAATCCTGTAAAAGTGCCAAACAGCAAAATTACTCTCTGAAGTGAGAGTAAAAAGGGAATAACAACCAAAAAGTACAGGAACACAAAAAGGCATTTTTCCTGTAAAAACGTCAAACAGTTTTCTTTCAAATTAATAAAACAAACCGAACAAATGGAAAGCAATAAATTAAAAGTTGATTGCTAGCCAGCAACATTAAATCGCATACGAAGGGATAATATTTACGGTAATACTTTAATATTTTTCGCTACCAACTTGGCAACGTACAATTTTGGTTTACTTTTGTGTAACAGCTGATCACTTGACACTTTTCATGATTTTCGGGTGAAATCTTGAAAATTCATTCTCCAAAAATCGTTCTCATTTACAGGATTTTGGGGTACGGGAAAATTTTTTTTCGGCAAGTTCATGTAAAAACCTATAAGTTCATGGAGACCTGGATCAGAGCTACTCTTAGGGCATCTAGAGTATTTCTGCATCTAAAAGTAAGTTTGAAAAAAACCATAAATTATAATCGCGGTTAGGGCTTGATATGTCGACTTTCTCCGATGCTCTTCGTCGTTTGGAAATATGATACATTTGAAAATAGAAGATGTTTTTCCTAACCAAGATAAAACTTACATATATGCACATGAAGCTGGGTGGTGAAATGCCAACTGATGCCAAGTCCTTCTCCAACTGGTAGTTTTATATTCTGCCACCACCATCGGGTGCAGATTTGCAAATTTGTTAAACAGCTCCTGAATTTTTAAAAGTAAAATTGTCATTTGAGTACATTCTCTTATAAGATCCCTCTTTTGCAATATATCGACACTCTGATGTTGGGGAATGTACTCTGAATGTACTAGCAATATAGAAGTATTACGTATACGCATGTGTATGAATGTATAGTACTAGAGATACTAAATAAGTCTTTAGATTTCGCAGCATTATCGTCATTTGAGTCGCTTTGAAGTTTGCGTCGTAAGATTTTACACTTTTTTCTTAGCATTAATGTACTCAGAACGTTTTATTTACAGTAACCGGCCGTCTTCACCTGCTTGGAAATCTCGCTTGCGTTCTACTCTTTTTTTTCTGGCAAGCGAGATAGAGTTTGGTCGACTGGGCATTTGACTAAGAGGCACTTTTAAAATTCTTGAAGTTTGCAAACAATTTAATTTCTCATTTTAAATCCCAAACAACAATTTCGATTTTTTATTCTCAATTCTATATGATTTTAAAATGCAGGCAATCTTCAAAAAAATCATGGCCAACTATGTTTTTATCGTGCTTTTTCATTTGTAAAATGTCGCCAAACAAGAATGTTCGAGCCTTGCCTCATATTTTTTGCGGTCTGCACGCGCATTCGTTGCACAGTGTTTAGACTATATGGAGGCAGGTGGAAATAATAGTACACCTGCACCGATTTCACTTAAACTTGACATGTGCTCTAGTTTTACTTAGAAATAGAGAATTATGAAATTTTGTAAAGATGGAATAATTGCCACGCCCTCTACTCTTGTGGGCGGAAACATTAAATTTCATCCGATTTCGATGAAATTTAGTTTGTAGTCTTTATTTTATTAGAAAAGCCTAAATATAAAATATGGCGAAGACTGGATTACTATAACGTTCAAACTCAAAAAATGTGGGCCCAGTCATTAAATGTGATGGAATTTTGGGTAACTTTGTTTCCTGCTTTCCACTCTCAGAAAACAAAGGTTATACAATAAAATGACTTAGGTGTCAATACTCGCTTTTTTCCCAATATCTGGTGGGATTTTTTCATTGTCCGAAAAATTCTTTTCGCTAAATTATGCAAAAAGAAGCTAAAAATCAAAAATTAAGAAAATCAAAAATTACATATATTTGCAAAGTCGCGCGCAAAGATCAAATTATATATTCGAAAACTACATAAAATTCTTTAAAATATTAGTCTAATTTCAAGACCTGACGGACCGGTACTCACATTTTTTTTACTAATAATCTTTAGCATCTACATTTCAAAGTAAATTTTTTGGTAAGAAAATAGGAAAATACCAAATAAATGATAAATACCTTCACCTGAATATTCCACGACATTAAGATAATTAATTACAGTTGAAAAAGGAACACTTTCTGTAATGGGTTCAGCGCCAAATGCAACTAAACTGATTAGTCGGTATCGCGCCCATTCCCGTATTTTTTTGGAAATGTATCGTTCGTGAAGAAGGGGGTTGAGTAAATAATGTAAAATTTGGTACTTATGACTTTTACTATTCCCTCTCTAAGTCAAACCGGTTTTTTTTTACCAACCGTCACCATGACTTTTTTCTACCTGCCTCCATATAGTCGAAACACTGTGCGTCGTCATGCAAGCGATATCGTTGGAAAGGTAATTAAAATAACTTTCATTTCATATGCACATTTATATACCCTTGTGGTCAGCAGATTAAGTCAAGTGACATTTTGACTAGTTTTGGCTATTTTTTTTATTGTTTATTTAATGTTAATATTTTTTTATATAAAAGTCTAGTACTTTACCTAACCAGCGCCACATAAATCCGCATTTCCAACTTCGTACAAAAATTAAGAAAATTCAACAAACTTTAACATTTGCACCCGAAAAGTTTAAACTTTTTATTCAGAATTTATAGAAAAATGTTGGGTATGCAGTTTTGTAGCCCATTAAATAAGTGTAAATTTCAAGACGCTAGAAATCGCGTTGATTTTTAATTATTTTTTTGGATGCAGAACGCATTTTCTTCCATATAAAATATGGTCGACAATTTCGTTTGTATTGGAGAAAATGGCTAGCACCATCAGCAAAAAAAAATTATTACAAAATCAACGCGACTTTCTAGCGTCTTGAAATTTGCACTTTAACCTACTAAAATTTAATGAGCTATAAAACTGTAACTGCATAAAAAGTTTAAAATTTTTGGGTGCAAATGCTAAAGTTTGTTGAATTTTCATATTTTTTGTACGAAGTTTGAAATGTGCGATTTGTGTGCACTGTTTAGGTAAAGTGCTAAACTTTAATAAAAAATACAAACGTTAAATAAACAAAATAACAATAGCCAAAACTAGTAAAAATGTCACTTGACTCAATCAGCTGACCACAAGTGTATGTGACGTTCGATGCCAACCGGATCTGAGATATATCCAAAAATTGGCGCAATACAAAAAAACGTTTTAGGACTGAAAATGTTTGTACACTCTAGCACTTTTAAAGGTAGCGTGGCTATTTTTGGAAATTCAATATGGCGGCGTCAATAGAAGTGATGCAATTAATCAAACTCACGAACCGGCAAATAACATCATTACTAGTTTACAAAACCTAATAAATGAAATGAAAAGATGCTTTTTAAGCATTTTTGGGCTCGCTGAATACAAATTTGGTGTCGTATTTAAAAAATTTAAAATGTCGGATCCAAGTTGGACGATTTTTTTTCGAATTCACCATTTTTTGTTCAAAACTTGATACTCGGGGGTTTTTGGACTCACTGAATACAAATCTTGTGTAAAATTTCAAAATGGCGGATCCAAGATGGAGGAAGGTTTTTTTAAAATGCTACACTTTTGCTCGAAAGTGAATTTAAATCTGCTCACATATTTTAAAAATTCAAAAGGCCGGATCAAATATGGAGGATGTACAGGATTTTACAAAATAAATCGGTAAAACCCAACCAGAAATCGGTTTAATCATTTCTACATTGGCGCCCATCTCAGTGGCCGAATTATCACGCAATTATTTGGAAAGTGAACGAACCAGTGCGACGAAGTCCTCGACTAGACGGAATGGCGACACTAACTGCAGATCAGTTTGAGCGATTGATGCAGGCAGTGACGACATCCAACACGTGAATTGGGGCGGTTAGTAATTGAACTGCGCGCTAGCGGTGAACGTAATGCGTCAAAAGTGGAGGAATTCATCGCGGTGGTTTTAACACTTAGGGCTGGTTTCTCCAACTCAACTTAACTTAGTTTAGCCACTTTTTGGACTTAAGTCAAAAGTTAGCCTACGTTTTACACAGCTTATTCATGACTAAGTCAAGAAAATTGGCTTAACTAAGTTAAGTTGAGATGGAGAAACCAGCCCTTAAAGTGGTTGAAAATATCAATGATGTAGATGCCATTAATGGTATGCCAATGCTACTCGAAGGGGATGCCTCCGAGTGGTGGCGGCGTGTGAAGGTCAATGCTGTGACTTTTAGTGATGTGGTAAGGATGCTGCGGGAAGCTTTTTCGCATCCAAGACCTGCATGGCGCATTATGCAGACATCTGTGAGGGAAAACAACAGAAACATGAAGCTACGGACAATTTCATTCGTAAAAAGAGAGCACTCTTCGCCCACTTGTCCAGCCCCCCCAAGGAGAGTAAGCAGATTGATATTATGTTTTGCATGTTACATGCGCAAGTGCGTGACAAGATAGTGCGTTACAATATTGTCACATTTGGTGACCTTTTGCGAGATGCTCGAAAAGCGTAAAGTATGCTTTAAGCGAGGGCAGAGTAACAGTGAACACGAACACGGTTGAGCGCAAAAACCGAGATTTAAAAGACAATTGGCCGGTACCCGCAACTTGCCGTAGCCCCCTTATCACAGTGTAGTTTGGGCAAGACAATTGGCCGGCTGCATTGGATTTGAATGGTGTTCGGTACCACTGTTTCTAGTGCATTTTGGACAAGATAATTGGCCGGCTGCACTGGATTCAGCGTAATCATTTCTACAAGGACGACTGTCTTTAAATTTAACAATATGGCAAGAATTTAAAAAATTGCTGAATTTTCATGAAATTTGGTATTTAGAAGTTCTTAAGTTCGCTCATTACAAATTTCAAACTAGTTTTTGAAAATTCAAAATGCAGAATCCAATATGGCGTACGAAATTTCCAAAAACTCAAACCTTAATAACTTTATTTAAAAATGAGAAAACTAAGTTTTGGAAATGACGAATTTCGTATAAAATAAAAAAAATCTTAAAAAAACTGTTGGGGCCTAGATCAAATTTCTTGGCCTGAACATATAACAGACGGCCCCAACTAACCCTAGTTAAAGAGCTAAAAATAGTGTAAAGGCAGTAAAAAAATGTGAAAACATGACTTGGCTTTCGTAAAACAGACTTCTGCTTTTTTGTATGTTCAAATGATGAGTATATGTGTTTAAGTAGTACTCAAAAACATTGTCCAAATAGCTTGGTTTTGCCACAAGTTATTTTCTTAACATACTCAACCCCCTCCCCCTTAAAATGAGCTACATAATAAAATAAGTATGGTCACATGTACATAAATGGTTTCTTCTGGAAATTCCTAATTAAAAAAAAAAAAGAAAAATATTTACTATATTTCTCGCTGATATGCCAATATGGCAAGAATTTACAAAATTACTGAATTTTCATGAAATTTGGTATTTAGAAGTTCTTAAGTTCGCTCATTACAAATTTCAAACTAGTTTTTGAAAATTCAAAATGCAGAATCCAATATGGCGTACGAAATTTCCAAAAATTCAAACCTGAATAACTTTATTTAAAAATGAGAAAACTAAGTTTTGGAAATGACGAATTTCGTATAAAATAAAAAAATCTTAAAAAAACTGTTGGGGCCTAGATCAAATTTCTTGGCCTGAACATATAGCAGACGGCCCCAACTAACCCTAATTAAAGAGTTAAAAATAGTGTAAAGGCAGTAAATAAAATGTGAAAACATGACTTGGCTTTCGTAAAACAGACTTCTGCTTTTTTGTGTGTTCAAATGATGAGTATATGTGTTTAAGTAGTACTCAAAAACATTGTCCAAATATCTTGGTTTTGCCACAAGTTACTTTCTTAACATACTCAACCCCCTCCCCCTTAAAATGAGCTACATAATAAAATAAGTATGGTCACATGTACATAAATGGTTTCTTCTGGAAATTCCTAAATTAAAAAAAAAGAAGAATATTTACTATATTTCTCGCTGATATGCCTTGAGGAGAGATTTCTAAGCCAGTTAGTCGTCATAAAACACTTCATTTTCACTTGAGTATTCCCAAATTCTCCACCGATATTATTTATATTCAAAATGCAAATGCTGCTTTGTGACACATTTGCCAAAAATCGCTGGTAACTTCCTCAAAAGAATACGAATGTTTTTGAAAGCTCTATTCACTTTGAATAAACAATTTCGAAGTTTCAATTCGTAAATTCTCTCAAGGAAAAATTTTAGCTTTCGTAGTTTAGCATTTTAGCGATAGTGAAAGTTAGAATCCGGCTGCTGGTCCACACAGTTGGCTTTTTGATTTCGAAAAGAACTTCATCAACAAGAAACGCTATGTTTTCAGATCTAAATATTTTAGCATCCAAATTGCTTTCCATAATTCTCGTCTTTCTGTGATAAATAATTGCAAAAAAGACGCGTTTTTCTTCTAAGAGTTTCATGGAACTTTCGCAAATAGCAGCACAATTTTTTTTCAACATGGTTGACAACCGAAAAAGCTTTTATTTTGTAATAGCATGATAGCACAGAAAAAACCCGTTTTTCTTGAAGACGGCTAAAAACGGCGTGCTAAGTAAAATAAAATCAACTCATTACATCTTAATTTATCCATTTCCTTTTCCATTCCGTTTGTCGAAAGTTAACTAAATTGTAAAAGCTTACATAAAACCATAAATGGAAATAAATCAGAAAATTTTCGAGGTTATGCAAATAAGTCAGTTTTTTTGCAAACAAAAGATAAAAAGTCACTTATAGTTTTGTTTTCCATTTAAAATTTTCCTTTCATTGTTCGATCTTTACGAAAAAAAATGCACTTGAAAGTTATAAAATAAACCGGTTGCGCAAACAACGTGTCAATAACGTTTTGAAAGTGTAACTTTAGTTTATTGCTGTCTAACGGTGTTTTTTTTTTTATTTTACAAAAACAAAGTGAAGTTTATGTTATTTTGGTGTATTCCCTACAGAATGGTAACAAAAAATAATGTAATGCCCTTACAAAATTGGACTTTCGCACGGCCAAATGAATCATTTGATCTAATGTGGTATATAATAAATAAAATTTTTCCAAACAAATATATTTAGTGCGTTCCAGAACGTCTACGATTTGCAGGGTTTGCAGGAAGTCCAAAGTCGTTCGCGTACGCCACGTTCACATAAGGTTTATTAAAGGCGAAAACAGCTGCACCTGTAAAACCTGCAAATCCTGCAAATCGTGAAGTACGGGAACAGGCTAATTGTGTTACTCAACTGAAAATAGCAGTTGATTTGACAGTTGTCAACCGGAAAAGTTTGAATCTGATACAGAACTCGACATCAGTGAGCCTTAAAACATGATACGTTTAATTATTGGGAAATTTTCCTTATTTATAGAGATATTGACAGCTCCCTCGATAGCTGTAAACACTTAAGTTTTTAATTTGACACAAATTCATGACTAGCGTGTCTAAAACCCTTATCAGTAGCATCTTAAAAAATATTTGCTTATTTTTAGAAAAATTAACAATTTATTTGACGGCAATCAACTCTCAATTTGTGATCAGCATGTCTAAAAACCTAATCAGTGGCATTTTTGATAAGATTGTCTTGTTTTCAGAAAAATTAACAGTTTATTTGACGGCTGTCAACTCTCAAAGTTTTAATTTGACATAAAATTCGTGATCAGCATGTAAAAAATGTAATCAGTGGTATTTTCAAAAAGATTTTCTTAATTTCAAAGAAATTGGCTGTTGATTTGATAGCTGTCAACTGTCAAACTATAAATTTAGTCGCATATTCGGATTTAGCATTACAACAATACCACGATCCCGCAGTTTTATTTTAATCGTGGCAGCCCTTCTAAATTTTCCCGTAAAACATGGCTTTTCCGACTACTGTGCGACGGTAGATATCATACAGACCTGTTAAATTTCGAGTACAATTCCTACTCAATACAATTACTTCATAAAGTATTTGTAATGAATTAGTAATCGTTTTTCAGCTGAAATGCAATTACAACTCGAGTACAAGTACTTGTAATTGAATAGTACTTGGAATTACCATCAATTCCCAAAAGTAATTGAAAGGAGTTGAAAGTAGTTGAAAAAGTAGTTGAAGTACTTTTTCCAATTACTTTCAATTACTTTCAAGTACTTGATACAATTTTTATTTATTTCAAATATTTTTGTATTTTTATATATTTAATTTCATTTTACATACATATATAAATATATTTCAATTATTCTGCTTATTTCATAAATAAATAGATAATTTAATTTTTTAATCTAGTTATTTACTTCACACTCTGTTATCGATTGTGAACGATTTTTCTACAGCTGATCAATATTGTTTTTGCACAAAGCACATACGATAAAAGAGTCTACGTGGTCTTACAAGTGCAAGTGAATTTGTTGTGCGTTTTGTTAATTATCCGCGTTGCTTTATTTGTATAATATTATTAATTTTTGTTATTAATTGCAGTGTTAATATATAAATATTGGTAAGTACATAATTTGATTTTATATATAATAGAATATAATTCGTTTTTTGACGGGAGTTATACACATGTGTGTACATGTGTTTTGTTATTGTAATTACTAATAACACAACATGTGTTGTGTGAATGAATTTCGTCATACAGGCAAGAAAATAATTTTACGTGCACATATTTTTTGTGGTTATGTTTGTTTTTAATGATCATATGTAAAGTACATACATATATTCAACTGCAAGAGATGTGCATATGTAAAGCATATATATTCATACTAAAAAACATTAGTTAAATTGACCGTTTTCTTCTCCATATAGTAAAATGAGTAATATTTTTGATGAGGGTGACTTTTCGGCTGATGACAACGTTGCGGATCCCGACTTTATAGCAGAAAAGCCATCGCGTAAGCGAAGATTGCATCTGGACGAACCTTCTCCATCCAAAGTGGCACGGGTCAACGCCATACCGTCCAGCAACATTTTTTGCTCCGAATTTTATACGGATGTGAAACAAGTTTGTTCTTATGTTTGTGAAGTGCTGTATTGTGTGTTGCGTTTATGTATTTTTAATAACAAAATTATTTTTTAGTAGAGGTAATAACAATGTTGTGTTCAATAATTTAAGTAGAATCAAAGTTCACAAATTAATTAGATAAAACTATTATTCAAGGTTGAAATTTCTGGCAAAGTCTCAGTGGAAGCGAAGTGTTCTGCCTCTGGTTGTGGACGTATCATAAAGGGGGCCGGGGGAGTTACCTCCAATTTCATCAAACATTTGAGACGAAGACATAGCGAATTATTTGAGAAGTATAAGGTTGTGAAGGTAAATATTATACAGAAATTAAATTTATAAAGCAATATTAAATAACAATCAATATTTCAGACTGTCAAATCAGATATTCAAACCGCACAACAGAAGTTTGAAAAAAAACTTCTTTTCGCTATTGTTGATTGCAGTCTGCCTGTTTCACTTTTTGAACGTCGCTCTTTCCGAGAGTCATATGAAATGACTGGACTTAAAGTTCCCAGCAGGCAGACAGCCATGATGATATTGGAGGACCAATATAATAGCATGTTGGAGAAAATACGAGCTGATATCTCATCAGCTAAGTATTTTTGTACAACGGCCGACATATGGTCGGGTAAAATAAATTAAAATATGTTTTCATACCTCAGGGAAAGAAGTATATGCGCATTATTGTTTTACGCGATTTCTTTTCTCTCAAAAAGCATATTGAAATTGAGAAGCTTTGTTTTTTGTTATCTTTTATTACTACTATTGAAATAAATTACATTGATAAGTTTCAATTCATTTGCAATAGTTTTAAATATATACTGGCTATGTAAGTAGAAACATTTTTGCATAAAATGGTTTTTCTAGATGGCGCCAAGGTCGAGTTATTTCGAAAACCCGTATTTATGGTCCGATTTGGTTCGAATTTGGCGTATGAAACATAATAAATAATAGATTTCCAAAAAAATTTACCTGAATTGGCGCTGAAGTCAAAATATAAAGTATATTCGACATAAAATGCATGTTTATTTGCATTAAAAATTCAATGAAAAGCAATATTAACAAAAATATAACGATGGAAATTTATGTCACGTGACGCCACTTCACGTGACGTTTCACACTTGGGGTTGCAAAAGAAAATTGAAACAAGTTGCATTAATTCAAAAAACTCTAAATACAACTAGAATTACTCCAAATCATATTAAAACAAGTTTCATGAAAATAGCCATCCAAAATTCGCAGAGTTTTGCGATTTTGTAAGAAAAGAAAAAATCAACTTCCATTTTTTGTCACGTAACGTACCTCTCTTTAATTGCGTATATTTAACGACCATGCGTTTCGATTGTTTTCGTTTTTCGGTCAAATATAGAGCTAATTAGGTGCTATACAAGAGCCCAAAAAAAATAAAAGAAAACACATGTTTTTCCTTGTTTGTATCTCATTGAAATCGTACGACTGTCACGTGCGCCACCATGGAAATGCCCATATGTAAAATGAAATTAAATAAATAAAAATACAAAAATATTAGAAATATATAAAAATGGTATCAAGTACTTGAAAGTAATTGGAAAAAGTACTTCAACTACTTTTTCAACTACNCCCACCATCGAAATGCCCATATGAAATGAAATTAAATAAATAAAAATACAAAAATATTAGAAATATATAAAAATGGTATCAAGTACTTGAAAGTAATTGGAAAAAGTACTTCAACTACTTTTTCAACTACTTTCAACTCCTTTCAATTACTTTTGGTAATTGAGGGTAATTCCAAGTACTATTCAATTACAAGTACTTGTACTCGAGTAGTAATTGATAAAAGGTAATTGTACTTGAAAATAATGGATTACATTACATTAAACCCAAAGCATTTAAATTACTACTCATTACAATTAGTAATCATTACTTAACAGGTCTGATATCATAGCAAAGAACATAGAATTTGCGAAACTAGTCTAGACATCAACCTTATCGGTAGATATCACAGCAAAAACTGTTGACAAACTAATACCTTGTTTATACCTACGCAAGAACCGCATTAACAAAAAGTTGATTTGACTCAACACATATTTCTTTCAAGTATTTATACCTCGGTCTTTATTGCGCACTCGATGAAGCCGTATTCAAAAGCAAACCAAATCTGCTGTTTTTATACGACATTTCTTTAATAACTATCTTGCGCGGTTGACCGAAATGGAAGCGAACAATTTATAGTACTAATAATTCAAATTTAAAAGGGGATGTATAAAGAAAGCCAGCCTTTTTTCACTTCGCGTCAAATTAATGATGCGTTTATACCTGTTTTCTAACCGATGTGAGAATTAAAAAACCGATTTGAAAACAAATTCGGGTCAATACACTTTTGAATTTCTGAGCGTATTGAAATTTGGTTTATGCATACTTTTTTAATCACGGCGTAGTGGGTTAAAGCGCTTTATATGTCGGTATAAACAATGTATAAGTTGGCACAATTGTGTTATTCTACTTGACGAAAGTGAAAACTGAAACTCCATTATGTTGCTAGAACAAATAATCAGCCCTATTCTGCATTTCGACTCGAATAGAAATTCTCTCCGTTTGGCACCTTTGGTATTCCTCGTTCCGTTTCGCTTCGATCAATCTTTGAAATTTACGATTATACGTATTCTACATTTCGATCGTAGTTCCGTTTTTCTAAGTTGCAAATTTGTTGACGGAGAACGTTTCGATTGTTATATTCGTGGTTTTAAATAATAAAATTTTTAAAAAAAAAATTTAAATATACTGTGCATGTTTGTAAAAGTCATCATAAATGATTTTTCTCGATTTCTGTGTTTTCGCGAGCAGCAATACGGGCAATACGACAAATTGGCTCAAATAGTGGCAACCAAAAGGGCTATTGCGAGGGATTTTCAAAGAGGAAGTCCAGGTGTTTTTGTTTTCATTATCTATAAATAAAACTGTGAATTGCACTGAATACATTTTATTATCTTATATATAAAAATAAGTGCACGTTTTTGGTGTGACCTCATAACTTGAGAACGGCTTCACCGAATTCAACCAAATTTATGTGGCATATTCGATCTATCATGCAGATATTTTATGTGGAGTTTGCCCAAATTTGGAAAGGGGGCGTGGCATATGTATCTTTTGTACAAAAATAAGTACATGTTTTTGGTGTGAGCTTATAACTTGAGAACAGCTTCACCGAATTCAACCAAATTTATACAGCATATTCAGGCTATCATGCAGATGGTTTATGTGAAGTTTGCCCTAATTCGTAAAAGGGGGTGTGGCACCTCTCATACTAACTAAAATTTTTATGTTGTATATCTCTTGAAATATTTGTGGTAGAGTACTGGAAATTGGTATAGAGGTATATCAAATAATTCCATACTCATGGAGAAAAATGGGCGGTATTGGAAAAGAGGGCGTGGCATACGGCATAGTCGGGCTATTATGCAGATGGTTTGTGCTAAGTTTCCTGGAATTCGGAAAAGGGGGCGTGGCACCACCACCGGTATTGGAAAAGGGGGCGTGGCACCTCCCATCTTAAATAAAAAAAAGTGCACGAATTCTACCAAAATTAAACGGTATATTCGGACTATCATGCAGATGGGTTATGTGAAGTGTGCCCGAATTCGGTCAAGCGGTTCATGATATATGACAGTTTATGTCTGTCACATGAACCACGTATATGGTACAACAGCAGATATATGAAAATCGAAAACATAGTGAAAAATTGTTGCTATGATGTGCTGTGTTTATCTTTTCTTCGGATAAATTAAGTCAAGTATAAACATGACTGCAGTATAGTAAAAAAAAAATTTCATATAGAAAAATTCCAGGATTTTTCAAATTTTTTTTTTTCAATATTTGGTGTAGAGAAGCACACCGGGGTACCGCTAGTTTTTATATAAAATTTATAGACACATGTACATATCTCTTCTTCTTCTTCTTCTTTTTTGGCACTGTAACCGCCTAAGCGATTTTGGCCGAGCACAGCAAAGCACGCCAGTCGTTTCATATCTGTGCCAACTGACGCAAATTGGAAACGCCAAGTGAAGCCAAGTCCTTCTCCACCTGATCTTTCCATCGCAGTGGGGGCCTCCCCCTTCCTCTGCTGCCGCCAGCGGGTCCCGAGTTGAATACTTTCAGAGCTGCAGCGTCGGAGTCCATTCGAACGCAATATGTCCATGTCGTAGCAAAGCTCATTGTTCAATAGTCTGCGGTACTCGCCGTCGCCAACGCGTAAAGGCCCGTAAATCTTCCGCAAAATCTTTCTCTCGAACATACCAAGAGCCGCCTCATCGGATGTTGTCATTATCCATGCTTCTGCGCCATATACAGCACGGGCATGATGAGCGACTTATAGAGCGTGGTTTTCGTACGACGAGAGCGGACTTTACTCCTGAATTGCCTACTTAGTTCAAAGTAGCACTTGTTGGTAAGAGTGATTCTGCGTTGGATTTCAATGCTGACATTATTATCGGTGTTAATACTGGTTCCCAAGTAAACGAAATTCTTTGCTTTCTCGAAATTGTAACTGTCAACAGTGACGTGGTGCCAAGGCGCCAATGTGCTGACTGTTTGTTTGATGACAGAAGATACTTCGTCTTGTCCTCGTTTACCACCAGACCCATTCGCCTTGCTTCCTTATCCAACTTCGAAAAGTCTGAAACCCCGTTTGGTAGCGAACGGCTCGGAGAGGGCTTTTCCAATTCTGACGGAGCTGGTGGTATTGCTCAACGTCATTTTACACAGCCGTATGAGTTTTGAGGGGATGCCAAATTCAGACATAGCGGCGTATAGGCAACTCCTTTTAGTGCTGTCAAAAGCGGCTTTAAAGTCAACAAATAGGTGGTGAGTGTCGATCTTTTTTTCGCGGGTCTTTTCCAATATTTGGCGTATTGTGAATACCTGGTCTATGGTGGATTTGCCAGGTCTAAAGCCACACTGATAAGGCCCAATCAGTTCATTGACGGTGGGCTTCAGTCTTTCACACAATACGCTCGATAAGACCTTGTAACCTATGCTTAGAAGGCTGATCCCGCGGTAGTTGGCGCGAATGGCGGGGTCACCTTTCTTGTGGATTGGGCAGAGCACACTTAAATTCCAGTCGTCGGGCATGCGTTCATCTGACCATATTCTGCACAAGAGTTGATGCATGCACCTTATCAACTCCTCGCCGCCGTACTTGAATAGCTCAGCTGGCAGGCTGTCAGCTCCAGCGGCTTTGTTGTTTTTCAGCCGCGTTATTGCTATACGTACCTCGTCATAGTCAGGCGGTGGAACGTCGACTCCGTCATCATCGACTGCGGGCTCGGGTTCTTCTTCTCCATAACTTTCCGTGCTGCTACCATTTAATAGGGCGGCAGTGTTCCCTCCATAATTTAAGTACGCTCTGGGCATGGTTACTAGGTTGCCATTGTTGTTCTTACAGGAGTACGCCCTGGTCTTGAAACCTTCCGTAAGTCGCCTAACTCTCTTTTCTAAAATTTTCGGGCATTCTTCCTGTCGGCCATCATTTCAAGCTCTTCGCACTCACGTATTTCGGCCTCTCTCTTCTTATTGCGGCAAATATGTCTCGCTTCCCTCTTCAGAATCCTTATAGCGGTCCCACATAGTGCGCATTGCGCCCGATCGCAGCATGGCCCTGTAGGCGGCATCTTTTTCTCTGCAGCTTCCTGACACTCCTCATCGTACCAGTTGTTCTTTCGGGCTCGCTGAAATCCGACTACTTCTTCGGCGGCGGTACTTAATGAGCGGGAAATGTGGTTCCACTGCTCGCATATGTCGGTTTGTTGAAGAGTGCTCTCTGAGAGCAGGTGTGAGAGTCGAGTAGCGAAAGCGCTGGCTGTCTGTTGTGATTGCAGCTTTTCGACGTTAAGCTTTCCTTGCATATTTGGGCGCACATTTTTTGCTGCACATAGGCGGGTGCGTATCTTGGCTGCAACAAGATAGTGGTCCGAGTCGATGTTTGGGCCTCGGAGTGTGCGTACGTCTAAAACACTGGAAGCGTGCCTTCCGTCTATCACAACATGATCGATTTGGTTTCTCGTTTTTCGATCCGGAGACAGCCAGGTAGCTTGATGGATCTTTTTATGCTTGAACCTAGTACTGCATACTACCATGTTTCGGGCCCCGGCGAAGTCGATCAGCCTCAATCCGTTGTCGGACGTTTCGTCGTGGAGGCTGAATTTTCCGACGGTGGTTCCAAAGATCCCTTCTTTGCCCACCCTGGCATTGAAGTCGCCAAGCACGATTTTGATATCATGACGGGGGCAGCGCTCGTACGTGCGCTCCAAGCGCTCATAGAAGAGATCCTTGGATGCCTCATCCTTCTCTCATGTCGGGGCATGGGCACAGATGAGCCAGATGTTGAAGAATCTCGCTTTGATGCGGATTGTGGCTAGACGCTCGTCCACCGGGGTGAACGACAGTACTCGGCGACGGAGTCTCTCTCCCACCACAAATCCAACTCCGAATTTACGCTCCTTTACCTGGTAGCTGTAGTAGACGCGGCAAGGCCCGAGACATTCCTTGCCTTGCCCCGTCCAACGCATTTCCTGGACGGCGGTGATGTCAGCTTTTGTCCTTACGAGAACATCAACCAGCCGGGCAGAGTCGCCTTCCCCATTAAGGGTAGGGACATTCCAGGTGCATGCACTCAAATCGTAGTCCTTTAAACGTTTGCCGTGGTCGTCATCATAAGGGAGGGGGCTCATCCGAGGCTTTGCCTTGCTTGTTCACTGGAAGTGGGTTTTACGTGGCGGGTCGCAAACCCAGCGCACAACCCATTGCTGGGGTGGTTTCGCACCCAAATACACGTTTATATAGCGAGCCGCTTGCTCCAAGCAGACACCCGCTTGCAGCCACACCTACTGGTGAACAGACGCTGCACCCTTACACCGAATAAGTCGAAGTGGCCCCACCTCTCTATCTGCCGTGACCCAAGGCTCCACTCGGATTGGTTACCGCATCTCGCACATGGGTTGCTCACGTTGCCCAGAATAACACAAATGCAATTTTATTTTTAAATTACAATAATGTTATATATTTAGTTATTTTAAAATATTTACAAATTTTAACTTCATAAGCTGCTATAGTTTAGTGGCAAATATTTCGTTTGTTTTGTTTCGATTTCACACATTCCTAGGCAACCAGCTGATTTCGAANATAACACAAATGCAATTTTATTTTTAAATTACAATAATGTTATATATTTAGTTATTTTAAAATATTTACAAATTTTAACTTCATAAGCTGCTATAGTTTAGTGGCAAATATTTCGTTTGTTTTGTTTCGATTTCACACATTCCTAGGCAACCAGCTGATTTCGAAGATGTTTTCGCCCATTCTCTTCTTCTTTCGATTCGATGTAACTCAGAATACCAAATTACGATTGTTGCGGAGCGGAATGCGGGAATGTAAACGAAATGCAGAATAGGGCTGAATACATCTAGACATCTACTTCGCCCGAAGTAGTCAAATATTTAATAATCGCATTATTACTGCGTCTAAAAATATGCACTACGCTGCAGCTGAACTGGACGACACGCCATTTCTTTAGATGAAATTAGTTGCTGCTCATCCACGGTTGCCACCAACCAAAATCTAAAAAAACAACCAAACTAAAAAAAACACCAACTTTGTTCTTCGCGTATTTAGTACAAGCAGCAAAACTTATTACAAGCAATCAAAAATGATTGAAATGCAAATTCATATTGCATCTAACAACTAGTGCGCTCAATCACATATTCAGCCTTACCCTGAGTTTAATTTTCCTCGAACTTTGGGCGGCCTCTGTGGTGTAGTGGTCAGAGCAATATCGAAAAAATGTAGAAAAAAGTTTTTTTCTTAACAGCGGTCGCTTCCCGGCAGGCAATGGCAAACCTCCGAGTGTATTTCTGCAATGAGAACCCGCTTCTCACAAAAATACAATCACCGTTCGGAGTCGGCGTAAAACTGTAGGTCCCTTCCCTTTGTGTGACAACATCAAGGCGCAAGCCACAAATCGGAGGAGAAGCTCGTCCAAACACTAACATATGGGTGATTCCATACAGCCGTACGCGACATTCGTACGCTTATAGAGTAACGTAAATCTATCAAAAATAGAAGTTACTGAAAAAAAAAGATTACGGTTATGTTGCAACCAAAGGGTACTATGTTTGAGAAAAAAATAAGCAGCCTCGAAACTTTGGTGTGGAAAATATCCGCTCCAAACCAGGTGATAACGTACGCGACAAAAAAAGAAGTGGTTTTAAGGCAAGAATGATAGAATACAAGATTGCGCATTCCTGCGGGTGATGACGTCAAGATAGCAACGAATAGGAAAGAGTAGTTGGAGATGGAGGAGAGAAAGAGTGTTAACTGGCAAACCATGGAGCTCGCCATATTTACATACATATAAACATCTCTGCATACATACAAACAGTTTGCTAAAATGACGTCACACGAACAACTGATTCTGTCAAATTCGCCAAGAACAAAGTAGCGGCACTGCTGATTGCGCCACCTCTGTCTCCCTACATCGTGGTTTTAAGGCACATATACATATATGCGAAAGTCTGCGAATCATGAGTTTTTCTTTTCTTTAAAAATTCCCAAACTAAGCTAAGTAATGTACCTTTACAATCCTTCCATTTTTTGATAGAAATTATCTCTGGCTAGTTTTTATTAAAAAAAATTATAATAACGTACTCGACATAACGTACGCGACAGATTTTTCCCCCATACAATATTTTTACTAGTAACACATACTAAATTAAATTTTTTCAGTTCTTCTCTCCACCGTTTCGCGTTTTCAAAACCTTTTTCCGCCATCTGAATACGAAATTTAAAGTTATAAAGCCGTTTGAATTCATTTGCTTGCATTTTCGGTTTACATTTTCATGGAAACACGCATATACATATGCGAAAGTCTGCGAATCATGGGAGTTATTCTTTTCTTTAAAAATTCCTAAGCTAAGCTAAATAATGTACCTTTACAATCCTTTCATATTTTAAGAGAAATTATCTCTGTCTAGGTTTATATTAAAAAAGAAAAACAATAACGTACGCGACATAACGTACGCGACAATTTTTCTCGTAAGTAACAAAATGTAT
>NW_016157231.1:147377-159184 GCF_001687245.7 Rhagoletis zephyria
ATAGTTAGTTGTTATTGCAAATTTGATTTTAAGATGTAATTGTAATGTTTCAAATCTCTTAATTTAGTTAATAGGAAAGAGAAAATAGTTCATTTCATTAGAGAAAACTGAGTCGAACCGACATTCAGTTTTACTCTTCCATTTTTGAGTTTTAAAATTCCAATAAGCTGAAATACTTCTATAATATAAAAATTCGAGTATTTTTCTCTTATTAATTCGCCTTTAAAACCCTTTTCAGTTGTTTTTATTTTTTCAGCCCTGGTTGACATTTTCATGAAAACACCCATATGTGTAAGCGCCAATCTATTGAATGAATTTTTTTCGGGCGAAACGCATGATAAGGCAGATTTACACTTCACGCAAATTCAGAATATTATGAAATACTTTATAGTTTACTTACATATCGGTAACTTAAGTAACAAATGCCCTAACCAACCCTTTTTTTGAAACTTCGTTTTTCACAGATGGTAGGAGGTATTAAAGTGCACCTTCAATTAGAATTTTAAAAAGTTAGTACCAAAAAAAAGGGATACATGCCACTTTTAAAAGAGTCCTACCTGTTTTTGATGCTCTTAAAATATTTCTTGCTTCCCCTGTAAACTTAAGATAACGTACATATTTATATATACATATTTATACTACATGTATATATGTTTAATGAGATCAACAAAAATTCCGTCGTGTTGGTTTTCAAGGAACGACGTTTCGATAAAAATAATTTTAAAAAAATCAAGTTTGGTTAGAAACAACCAACCGTGGCAACCGAACACTCGATTTTCACAAATAAAATATTTATTTAAATTAAGAATGACAGAGTATGTATATGAAAAATATATGCGGCACGTCCGTTCACTATCGAGTCTGTCCACTCACTTGTTATATCTGACAGCTATGGCTGGGTTGCCATCGCTTACAGTCGGCGAAGTGTCGCACATGGGGTCATCGTCGTCATCGAAATCATCAGGTGGTAGCTTACCCCAAGGTTTTAGCTGATCGGATGCTAATACTGATGTGTAATGGAATTGCGTTTGCTTGGCATGTGGTAAATCTTCGATCACATACCGGTCGTTTGGAAGGACTTGACGGATTATGAATGGTCCTTTGTAACGGGGTTCTAATTTCCGGGAGGTATCGTACTTATCGGCTCGTTCGTTGTTAGCACTAGGTCACCTTGCATGTGGGTCTTTGGACTAGCATGATGAGCATCGTATCGTCGTTTAGCTTGCGCTCTTACATCATCAATTCGGGTAGCGGCTGTAGCCCGTATTTGTTGTAGGTCGGTATCGGTTAGTATGTCCTCTTGATCATCCTGAAGCGTTTGGATGAGTTGCTTCTGCAATATGTTGCGTGGGGTGTATCCATACAAAAGCTGGCATGGAGTACATCCAGTTGTCTTGTTGGTCATCGTATTGATGCTCCATTTCACCTGGCGTAACTTGTGGTCCCATCGTCTTTCGTTATCGGTGGATGGTAACAACATAGACAATATGATGCGGTTTGTGCGTTCGGCATGGCCATTTGCATGCGGTATTCGGAGTGCATTGAGAACATCTTTTACGTTGTTGTCTTTGCAAAATGTCTGGAAAGCTTTCGAGGTAAAAGCAGTTCCTCGGTCGGAGATAATACGCTCAGTCATTCCCACATAGCTTGTTACTTCTTGTAACGTCTGTATAACATGCTTGGTGGCGGTGCTCTTGACTGCGCGGATGATCGTAAAATTCGTGAATGAGTCGAAGATCACGAGTATGTGTTCGTATCCTTTGGAGCTTCTCGGAAATGGTCTCAGATGATCCATATGAATAGTTGCGAATGGAATCGGCTAAAGTGTTGTAGTGATACTGACCTTCTCGTCGACCACCAGGCGATTATTAAAAGCACATCCGATGCACGATTGAATGTAGCTCTTGACGTAGTTCCTCATGCGTGGAAACCAAAATAAGTTCAGGATTCGGTCGATAGTTTTATCGACGCTCATGTGACCTGCTCTATCGTGACACTCTTGGATTACATGGTGCCTAAGCTGTTTTGGAACAACCCATAGTAGTTTATGATTGCATTTTCGGTTCGATGACGTAATCAGCGTACTCTGCTTTCCTTCCGGTTTGCATCTCGTTGACAATCCGTTTGACGTTGGTATCTTGTAATTCAATGCTGAAAAACCAGTCGCCTTCATCGACAATCGTCTGGAGATTTTAAGATCGGCGGTATCGAGTTCGTGTGCATCTTCGTAGGGCGCACGGCTTCCATACGGGATCCTGCTCGGTGTATCATCTCGATGTCGAACTCCTGAATCCTCAACCACCATCGTGCGATGCGTGGTATCAGTTCTTGTGTCTCCATCGTCGTTTTTAAAGCGCTGCAATTGGTAATTACTTTAATTTTCTTACCATAAACGTAATATTTGTATCTCTCCAACGATTCTTCGACTGCCAGGGCTTCAAGGTCATAGCTGTGAAACCGTTTTTCGTTGTCCATAGTAGAGGGACTAAAATATGCTATAGGCTGGAGCTGACCGTTCTCCAATTGCATAAGAACACTAGCGATGCTGGCATCCGTGTGAAGCTCATGTTCAGCTTCTATGCGGTAGCTTACCATTGTCGGCTTCGACGTTAGCGAACATTTGAGATCGTTAAATGCTGATTCTTGTGGTTGCTCCCACGTGAATTCGACGTTTTTGCGTAATAAACTGCGTAGCGGCTTGAAAGTTATTGAATATCCGGCGACGAACTTCCGAAATAACCACTGTGGCCTAAAAACTTGCGTACCTCTGTGACACTTCTAGGTTGCGGAAAACGAGCAATAGCGTTAGTTTTTATTTCGCCGGGGCTGTTGCCGGCTGGATGTAGTTGATGTCCTAAAAATGTTATCGTCTGCTTGTATAGCTCAGACTTATTGATATTCGTTGTGAGTCCACACGTCCGTAGTACTTGAAGTATGCGAGAGAGCTTTGCATACATCTTATCGAAAGAGTTGCTGCTGATTAAAATGTCGTCCATGTAGTGGAGCATGTCGCCTTTCGCCACTCGTTTTTGGAGTTCTGCCATAAGTCGATTGAAAATTGCTGGCGCGTCCTTTAGTCCGAACGGCATGCGTTTGAACTCATAAAGCCCATCGATGGTTATGAAAGCGGTGAACTTTCGGCTTTCGGGTGCCATTGCTGTCTGGTAATAGCCACTGTTTAAATCCCGGGAAGAGAAGAATCGAGATCGTTTGGCTTCGTGTAATCGTTCCTCGATGTTTGGAACATAAAAATTTTCTTTCTTCATAAGTTTGTTGATGCGCCGGTAATCGATGCATAGTCGATCACCTCCGTTTAGTACGACGGGGCTCACATATTCTGACGTAGATTTGGTGACGATGTCATGTTGCAACAGCTCGTCGATCATGCTGTTAACAATACCACGTTTCACTTGAGCTACGATTTGGCTGTTCTCAAGCTCAATGCTAGCTTCGACCACGTCCGTTTTACCAATACCGTCTAGTCCAGTAGAGAAAACGTCGGCAAAGTTCTCTAAGAGACTCTGCATTTTTACTCGTTCAGCTTGATTGGTGAAATTAGATAAAAGTTTAGAAAATTTGCAATTAGATGTTACCGGCTGCTGTATCATTCGTTTGTTTTCGAAGATGATGCGACCACTGTTGATTTTCATCGTTACGTTGGCATTAACGATTCCATCTTGGCCTAACAAAATGTCTTGTTGCACTAGATTATCATCGGCAATGTAAACTTCTGCCGTGATGACAGCTTCGTCGACGAATATATCTACGATGATAGCTTCGTTTAGTATGCGTATGCCTCCACAAATGCCTTTTATGTGCACATAAAACTTGCGTCTTTCGGCCTTGATTCGTTCAGCTACAGATTTGCGAATGATACTACATTGGCTTCCAGTATCGACGAAAGCAATATATGGTTTCGACTGTATGTAAATCGTTTTGTTGAAGCACTCGTCACAATTTGTAATGCCAAGTCGTCGTAGATTTGCGGCTTTGTCACAATTTCCATTGTTCGGATGAACCTTGTTGCATGTTGTACATCGTTGAAGTTTTTGCGGTAATGGACACTTATTGGAGAAGTGACCGGCTTCGTTGCAGTTATAGCACTTAAGTTGCGCTCTCATAGAATCACGCTGCTTAGTTGCTTCTCCCACTTTCACCTTTTGTTCATCTCGTTTCACAAATTGCTCATTTTTAGTTTCGTTTAATCCTCCACGGTTTACAAAATAATCTTCTATAGCGTCTCTCATGTGCTTCACCGTATTAAACTTCGTGGCTGCAATGCTCTGCTGAAGCTCACGATGCTTCAGTTCTACCCTTATGTAACGTATAATAGCGGCTTCACTAAGATTGTATCGAACTCCCATTGATGAGACTCGAAAATAATACTCTTTGATGAGTTCTTTTGGACGTCTTGTTGCTTGCTTCTTCGTGCGTTGTACCAAACTCACTTCTTAAATCGTTTGCAAAATCTGCCCACGTTGTATGTAGAACAGGTGATGCGTCCAACCACATTCCTGCAACACCGTTGAGTCGCGTATAAATAGCTAACAATAGGAAATTTTCATCCCATCGAAAAGCTTCCATCACTTTATTGACGCGATCAATAAATTGTTCCACCGTAATGCTTTTTTGCTTATCGGATCAAATTCCGGCAGGGTATTTGCTATTTCTTTTACCGATGCATGACGTGTGTTTATGTTCGTTGAGCTGTACTCGTTCGAGGTAATTCGTTTGGCAGTGATTTCGTTGCTTGCTACAGCGCCGTCGTTGCTTACACTTGCGCCGTCGTTATAACGAAACTATACTAACTAACTAACTATACGAAACTAAAGTTTCTATTGCGCTGCTGCCGCTCGCTGCTGGCAGCGATACGTTTTGCGCTACGTTTGCCACTTGCGTTGTGCTGGAATTCATGCCGGTGCGTTGTACTAGTAGAAACTGCGTCATCATTTCTCGCAATTTGGACTCGTGCAAATCCAACTCTTCGGAGTTCTCGTATTCACACAAACATTTGGGCAATTCACAAGGTGTCGTATTTGTCGTGTTTGTCGTGAAGTCATGATATTTCATGGCAGTTGTAAAAATGTTGTTATTGTTTTGTGAAGAAAAATAACACATGACGATACAACTCTGCAACCTATGTTTATTCGGTGTTATGTGAGGTTAAGTGCTGAGATATAATACATAATCGTAACAGGTGTTCACAACCGTCGTGTTTTAACACAACTTTTGTTAGGAAAATATAACTTCACAACACCTTGTGAATTGCCCAATTGTATTAACTGGTCCCGTGTGCCCGTCGTCTGCAATTGCCTTTCTCGAAGAAAGAATTTCAATTGATCGACCTTCAATTCGCAAATATTTGTCATTTTTGTTGTATACACGTAGTATTCAATGTATCAACACAAAACTTCTCGCTTCACTAGTACGTGTGTCCGTGCACTTCGTATTACAAACTTGATGCTGCAGGTATCGTTTTGCATACACCAATTTGCCCCAGTGATGAAATTGATGGTACAATTGTACTTTTTGATACATTTTGAATCTCAAAAGTACATTGGTACTACATCGAGATTTTTGATACAATTTCGTCAAAATACGGCACTTCGCCAAATTCTGTCGAAATACCAATATGTAAACTTACAAATTTGAATGTTTTTGGGTGAAAATATACTCATCTTTTTCCACTTCATACAAGACGTGGTGTTTATTAAAAACGAAAGACTTGCTAAAATCAATAAACAGTTGCTGTAATAATATAAAACGGTGAAAAGACTAAATATTTTGCAAAATATTTTTCTGAAACTTCGATTGCATTGAATGCAATTCTTTTTTTTTTGTAAAGTATTTGTGTTACTTGCACTTAATAAACCTACTTGAATTCTTTTGTTGCTTGCCTTGATATATTCATTTGTATTGGAGGCTTAGAGTACAACTTCACAAAATGAGGTTCATATTCTTAGGGTTTGGAGGCCTTTTTAAACTATAGTTATTCATGATCATTGATGATATTCAGTCTTACCGCATGCTTACCTATCACGCAATGACAAGTTGGAACTTCCACCAGAAGTGAGAAGTGCTCACGAGCTCCCTGGACCGCCCTCGGTCTACATGTGACCAGAAGACTTAGCCGCCCTGCATTCCAAGGTCTTTGCCCAGCGCACGCTGAGCTGGCTAAACATGCATCTGCCCAGAAGTAGACCGCATAAGGTCAGGGGAGAACCCGGACCTTGAGCAATTTCTTAAGTGTTCCCTGCATTGTAGACACGATCCAGAAAATAAAGGTCGCGCCATTCGCGGACCGCTAACCCTCTCTTCGTCGATTTGACAGCATCCACCCGTTCGCTGACGTCACACAATTCTTTTGTTTACATTTTCTGGTTCGTGACGTTTTAGGTTATTTCAACTTTACAAATTTACAAATTCGGAAGACTTTGAGCGTTGTTTTGTTTTTTGTGAAAACTGATAAAAAAAGTTATAAATTAAAGAAAAAAATGAGGTGTGCAGTGGTTAATTGTGCTAGTGTAAGTGCCAAAGGATCTGGGTGCGCTTTTTTTACTTTTCCGGCCGACATTGAGTTGGTGGAAAAGTGGATCCAGTTCTGCCGGAGACCAACGATTTTCAACGCCCGAACCAGCGTCATCTGTGTAAAACACTTCACCACTGATGACTTCGAGAACGAGCTTCAATATAAAATGGGTAAGTTANTAGAGGTAGTAATACACTAGAGAGCAAACAATCTGAAGCCTACTGTATAGCGGCTACCTGTGCTTGGAAAACGCTACAGTGATCCGGAGGCCTGAACTTTAGGTTGATGGAGAATTTTTCCTTTTTTAATTTTTGAATGAAAACTAAAATTTCATCAGATGTTCGGATAGCTTGTAGGTTTCTGCAAACTTTCTATTCGCATACTATACTGGATATTTTTCTCTTGTGAGAGAACAGATTTCACCATTTCACAGGAATTATGTTGCTGGGCATGTTTTACTGGATATTATAAACGAACGTACCCATAGAGAAATTTACCTAATTTAAAAACATATATGTTGGTATTTTTCGGCTGATTTGGTAAATTTTTTTTGCAATTTGGTGCAAAATTCAAAAACGCATTTATCATCCCTGATTTGCCTTCACTTGTTGCTGGCTTCGTTTTTCAACCGTCGATTCACGTTGGTTGTCGTTGTTGCGTTGAGCGCTTCTTGCTTGTTGCCGTCGTTGTGTCGCCACAGACCTTGCGCTAACGAACACTTATATATTTAGGGGATTCACAAGACGTGTTAACTGTCGTAAAATCTTAAGGTTAACATCTTTTTTAATTAAAATGGTTTTAGGGGATTTCTAACTAAACCGAAATTCTTTTAAACTGATAAAGAATATATAATTAGCCAACCCCCCAACCATTTTAACCGCTATTTTACATAAACAAGTGTTAAGCTTAAGATTTTACGACGGTTAACACGTCTTGTGAATCCCCTAATTATATATAAGGATGAGTACGCACGCGCGCTTACAAACGTTTTACCGAATTAAATGCAAACTGTAGGCAGAGTGGATTGCGATCTCACTGAACTGTGAGGTGAACACTCGATTTTCACAAATAAAGCTATATTTCTTTAAATTAAGAATGACAGAGTATGTATATATAAATATAAATAGAAAGAATAAATGTATTTCACGATATTCTTGCGACTACGGCACGTCGAATGATAGAATACAAGATTGCGCCCATCAGAGGATTTTTGAGAATAAGTTTTGTGTGACGTCACACTGGTGCATTTGCGAGAGAGAAATGCCAAAACGCGAGCAAGAATGGAAGAAGAAAAAAATCTTCAAGTAAAACGTAAACAAGTTGCACAAGTGTGACGTCATACAAACAGCGATTCTGTCAAATTCGCTGAGAGCGGAATAGCGGTACCGAGTTGGGCGCCACCTTTGTTCTCTACACACGGTTGCCAACTTTTGCATTCTTGAAACCGGGACATCAATTTCGATGTTGTATGTTTGGAATTTTTCTACCTAAAATAAAAAAACAATATAAAATTTCATAGATAAAAGCTTCCATAATACAAAATTTCGATGTTAATACTTTTTAATAATTTAAAACATAAATTAAAGTTGAAATAAAAATCGCACCAAATTATAAACTTCTATGTACATATGTATGTATTTGGCACGGGGAATTTTCCATAATGTACATATGTAACTTTTTACTTAAATTTTTCGGCGAATTTTTTATAAAAACATAGTTTATACTGCAACAGAAACATGAAAATGTATCTAAACTGCGTACAAAACTTAGGAAAATCCAATAAATCCAATAAAAAATCGCGTTGATTTCTGACAGTTTCTTCCAAACAAAAAAAATTGTCGAACATACTTTGTGTACTCGTCTTGTTTAAGCAGCCACGGCTTGAATTCTTTGTTTAAAATCCATTCGTCACTAAAATTTTTGACGTTATTGGCGATTAAATAGTTTATGCAAAATATACGTATGTATATGAGTGTATGTAGATTAGGCTGGGTCAATTTTGATTTTAATAAATCGTAAGGTATTTCCTGATTCGGCAGATAATTCTAAGAGAGAAGACGAAACCATGGCTCGGAAATGAGTTTCGATCCAGCGCATTTTTAAATGAAAAAATTACCTTTTCACGATATTAGTTTTTTTAACCTTTTCTTAAAACTTTTGCATATAAAATGTCTGTATTTAAGCTTCTCACATTTCCTTTATTTGTATAAATCATTTTCAAAAAGCAAATCGTTACCTAAAGGTGAAAATGTGCCAAGTTCATTTTCTAAAGTTGTTCAGGAGAGACGAAAAATCGATGTAGTTTCGAATTATCTGTCATTCTGCATTAAAAACTAAATTCTCATAAAGTGGACTTGGCACGTTTTCACCTTTAGGTAGCGAAATACATCTGTTTTGTGAATTTTCAAATTAAAAGATTAAAAAACGGTTATTGTATTTTAAGAACAAAAACTCGATTTGATGGCCTCTAGGACTTACCGTTGATTTTTGCAAATTTTTTTCTGACAGTGCCTCTTGCATACAAAAATAACTTTTCAACAAAAAAAAAAATTATAAAAATCGACATTAAATCTTAGCAAACTGCAATTTATTTTAATTAAATTGAATGTACCACGAAACTGTATATTTCAAATCTTCTTCAAAAGGTTTAAATTTTTACAAAAGTTTGTTATTTTTTTAATATTGCACAAAGTTTATGAGATTTTTTTTAAAAAGTAAACCATATCTTTACAAAAAAATAACTAAAATTAGATGATAAACAATATACTGTTAAATCTTGTCAATATGTGGCGCGTTTATAATTTTGACACGGATTTTGAACGGTAAATATGATAAATCAATTAAAAATGTTATAACCTAAAATATAGGCATTTTGTATCTATTACATAGTTGTAACGGGGGAGGGGGGGGTGAAATAACACAACCGGCAATAACGCAAATTTGTGTTATTTCCCAATTGAATGTGAAATAACTCAAATTTACTTTATTTCATTTCTCGTTGAGCAATAAGACCAACTTTTATACTTAACAATTTGAGTAATAAAGCAGTCACCCAGTTACATTTGACAAAAAATAGTACATGAACAAGTTAAATGGACGGATTTGTATGTATACAATTTTGAAAGTGCCCGCCGTCGCGGCGGTCCGCGTTCGCGCGCCGCCCGGCGCCGCGCCGCTTTCGACGTCGCGCTCGCGTCCCCCGCCCCTCCCCTCCTTTCGCAATTATGTACTGGTGGCATTATAACCGTTTAGAAGAAGGAAAAATGATAAAATAACACTAGTTCACTTCTGAAACTGCTTTTTAATGTCCAAGTANTTTTCAAATTAAAAGATTAAAAAACGGTTATTGTATTTTAAGAACAAAAACTCGATTTGATGGCCTCTAGGACTTACCGTTGATTTTTGCAAATTTTTTTCTGACAGTGCCTCTTGCATACAAAAATAACTTTTCAACAAAAAAAAAAATTATAAAAATCGACATTAAATCTTAGCAAACTGCAATTTATTTTAATTAAATTGAATGTACCACGAAACTGTATATTTCAAATCTTCTTCAAAAGGTTTAAATTTTTACAAAAGTTTGTTATTTTTTTAATATTGCACAAAGTTTATGAGATTTTTTTTAAAAAGTAAACCATATCTTTACAAAAAAATAACTAAAATTAGATGATAAACAATATACTGTTAAATCTTGTCAATATGTGGCGCGTTTATAATTTTGACACGGATTTTGAACGGTAAATATGATAAATCAATTAAAAATGTTATAACCTAAAATATAGGCATTTTGTATCTATTACATAGTTGTAACGGGGGAGGGGGGGGTGAAATAACACAACCGGCAATAACGCAAATTTGTGTTATTTCCCAATTGAATGTGAAATAACTCAAATTTACTTTATTTCATTTCTCGTTGAGCAATAAGACCAACTTTTATACTTAACAATTTGAGTAATAAAGCAGTCACCCAGTTACATTTGACAAAAAATAGTACATGAACAAGTTAAATGGACGGATTTGTATGTATACAATTTTGAAAGTGCCCGCCGTCGCGGCGGTCCGCGTTCGCGCGCCGCCCGGCGCCGCGCCGCTTTCGACGTCGCGCTCGCGTCCCCCGCCCCTCCCCTCCTTTCGCAATTATGTACTGGTGGCATTATAACCGTTTAGAAGAAGGAAAAATGATAAAATAACACTAGTTCACTTCTGAAACTGCTTTTTAATGTCCAAGTAATGGGAATTATTGTGTATGGTGTTATTGCATGCATCCCACCCATAGTGGAATTTACCAGGTGCCACTGCTTTATTTGAAAATTTGCCTATAAAATGTGACTATAAGGCAGCCGAATGTCAGAAAATAAAGCGAGAAAGCCGTTTTATTACTTCATCTGTTTATTGCGACATGGTTCCATGCAAACATTTTAAGGTTTTCCAGCAATGTTTTTAACAACATATTAAAAAGCATGCAGAAAAAATTTATACAAAAGCGCTATGTCCAATATGGGGAGCAGTTTTTAAAGACGATGCTTTTCCTATATTTTGTTAGACTTTTCATAAGTAAAAATATTTTGTGAATATTACTTTCTTCATATGAATTATATCACATTTTTTGTTTAATTCAAGGCCTATCAAACAGGTTTAGAGCATTTGAGCAAAAACAACATTTGCCTGTATTTTGTTGTTGCTTCTGGTATCGAAGGTGCATCACAAAGCGTGCCATGCGAAATACGAAAAAGGTAAAAAATTTAAATTGAAAAAATGAAAATTGTTGCAGCTTTCTTTCTTAGTAAATTGGTTCGCTTCTCGAAGCATTGATCCACCATCCTGTGCCAGGCCCAGTAATCAGCGGTTGTGCTGCTGAGTTGGGCGAGCTTTCCAAAAGCTGCTATTTAATCGCTGGTTTTGTATGGAAAATGTTTCACATGCAAATAGATTTTAACAATTTAGAATTTTTTTGAGAAGAAATGTAAAATATTTGACATTTTCGAGAACAAATAATTTGAAAAAAATCAAATCAGCTGCTATACTGATATTACCTGTTCAATGTGCCTTGGTTTAATTGTATTTTTGGAATAAACAAAGTTCTTTTTCCTTCTGTCGGTAAACTGTGTTTTTTTTTTACAAATAGTATAAATAAGCAATGGTAAAAATGACAAAATTTGTTTTATTTCCAATCTTTGTTGGAAATAAAGCTAAACTCAGATTTTGGTATTATTTCCCATTTAAAAGTGAAATAAAGCAAATTTTGCGTTATTGCCGTTTGTGTTATTTCACCCCCCCG